>NC_083718.1:147837970-148141408 GCF_028564815.1 Eubalaena glacialis
AGGAAGAGACACAGGACTTACTAGTTTTCCTCCCAGGGGCCTTGACAAGCATGTTGTCATTCATTCATCCATTCATTCACCCTTTCAACTCATTCTTATATGGGTACTCTGTACTATTCACTATTGTAAGTGCTGAGCTTAGAACATTGAACTAAATGGGCAAATACCCTTGCCTTCATAGAGCTTACTTTTTAAAATTATTTTTATTGTAGTGTAGTTGATTTACAATGTTGTGCTGGTGTCAGGTGTACAGCAAAGTGATTCAGTTATACATATACATGTACCCACTCTTTTTTAGATTCTTTTCCCATATAGGTCATTACAGAGCATTGAGTAGAGTTCCCTGTGCTATACTGTAGGTTCTTATTAGTTATCTATTTTATATATAGTAGTGTGTATACTTACTTTCTAGAGGAGAGTGGCAGAAAATAAACAAATAAACAATAAAACCCATGCTGTATCAGAAGGTGATTAGTTCCAAGGAGAAAACCGATGGTGAGAAAGGAAATGGGAAGTGCCTCTGGGGAGGGGTGGCGCTGGTTTAAAGAAAGAGGTCAGAGAAAATCTCTCTGGAATGGAGATTTTTAAGCTGTCAGTGAATTACAGCCAATTCTTGTTATTTGTGGAGTTATGTTCTATAAAGTTGCCACGAGTACCAAATTAGCAAATACTGAACCATGGCTCCCAGGGGAAATATAATGTTAGGCTCCTGTGAGCCTCTGTTCACAACACCTTTGTCAACCAATCAATTCATAATCCTGTTTTATGTGAGTTTCTGTTTAAAGACCCCTTATTTAATATATACTGTTGAATCATTAACATTGAACTCACGCCTAACAGTACTATAACTCATGCCTGCATGACGCTTATCTAACACACACATTATTCTCTGTCAGGCACATCACAACCTTCTCAGACTTAGAAACACTAGACAGCATTTCAGCACTATGTTTGGGGGCCATTTTAAACAGCAAAATCACCAACAGAGAGCACAAAAATGTGAAAAATGTGGCACTATTAGGGCACAAGAAAGACACTTGTTTATAGGACAAGAGTCAAAATGAGAAGGCAGAGCATCTCCTAGCTTGAACTCAACTGGGGGCATGTGTGATGAGCATCTCAAGTGTGATTCACCACCTTGTGAATGACCATGAAAGCTCCCAAGTGTTGATTTGTGAGATTACAAACAAATTTTAGCAAGCCGGTGAATTCACAAATATGGAATCCACAAATAATGAGGACCAACTGTAGTTGGCTTGCTGGGAAATGGAGGTGGTTTCCTGGAATACTGATTGATACCCGTAGGTTTCCTAACTCCCTGCTAGTGCTCTTCAGTGGTTTACAGTCTGTGCTTATTCTAAACGTTTGTTCCCAACGGCTGTGGTATAAGACTTTTTTTCCTCTAAATCCACTCAAATGTTACTGAGTGGGAAAAAGAAAGAGTGAGAAAAGCCAGATGCAGAAGCAGAGAAACTTTTCCATGCAGGAGTGTTGTTCAGGCAGACAGACTGCTTGTATTTCCTGTAGACCTTTAAATTTGGGGGCCCCAATCCTAGCCACTGTGCAGGGATAATTTGTGACTCCTTTTCAGTGTAATAATTAATCCCTCCTCTCCACCTCACCTCCAACTCCCCGACTTCCCTTCCCCATGGACATGGTCCAAAAACATTAGCAAAGTTCCTTTTCTGATTTGTGACTTGTCCTACAGAGCATAATGTCTCTAACTAGGTGATTTTAACCAGAAAGTTAAGAGCAATTTTATGTTGTCTTTAAACCAGAATTCCCCCTGCGCCCCCCCCCCAAGGCAGCGCAATTCCAATTTTTAATGAAAATCACTGGAAACAGAAATTTTTGTAAAAAAACAGTTTGAGAAAGGCAGTTTGTTCTGGAAAACAGGACTCAGCAGTGCAGCTTGGCCGTGCTACAGGAAGTCCTTGAATGGAGTGGAGGGACTGAATCTAAGCCGCAGACTAGGGAGGGTAAGAAACGCAGGGTCTAGGCCTAGTTCTGCTTGTACACCCTTTGTGACCTCGGGCAAATTTCTCCCTCTCTGTGCTTCCATTACTTAATTGGGAAATGGGAGGTTAGATACTCTATAGGATAACTCCCAGCCTCAGGATTCTGGGACACTAGAAAGATAAAATCTAATAATAGTCTTTAATCTGTATCCATTAATTTATCAGAAAAATATTTTGAAGTATGTTTTGAAGCTTAGTTTCTTTCTAAGAAAATCTTGCTGAGACTAAAACATTTTAGAGTTTTTAGAATTTGTAGAGTTTTAGAGTCACCATCAATATGCTCTGAATGTCTGTACTTTACTTATGTAGCCATAGTATACCTGGCAACAAAGTCTGCATTTCCTCACACAAGAGCTAAGAGCTTGTATGATCTAACCTTTGCCTATCAATCCAGACTCACCTCTCCTCATCCCAACCCCTACCCTTTACCATTATTCACCCTATGTCAAACCATGCAGTTTTTCTTCAATTCCCTCTCCATATCAGGCACACTCACCTTTGCTCTCCATTTGGAAAACCCATTTCCCCATTTGTTCTTTTAGAAGGGGACTATTTGTTCAATTTTTTAAGAATTTGCTCATATCTCATCTTTCCTGGGAAGGCTTTCAGGTCTTTGCCAGGTATATCTGACTTCCCTCACCCCATACCAGTAGAGATCTAGCAAAGCACTGGTAACTTTGGTAAAATGTATTTATACATTCATCTTCTTTGCTAAACTGTGAAACCCTGACAGACATGTCTACTTCCCTGACACCAAGAAAAATATTTGATACCTGGTACTCAGGAATGCTTGATGAATGAAGAATGAATGAATAAATCCAAGATAAAAACACGTGGAAAATCGAAGCATGATTATTTTGTCACTGATCCCAAATTATGGGGTCAACCTCTACATAGCACTAGCCGTGGGTGCCATGAAGAATATGGGCCTAGTATTGCCAGATCTTCCAAATTTTCAAGCAAAGCAAAGCAAAAAATTCCAAATATTTATGCAAAATATTACCATTTTTAATATTGGCAAGGCATTTAAAATTGTTTAAAATCTGGTTTGGCACATATAGCATAGGCCTCCAGGTGTACAAACTTTGGCCTAAGATAAAATCCTTTGCAAACAATTTATGCCATTCCAAACTTGTACCTGCCTGACTGTCTTCTCCACTTTATCTTTACCCACTCATGGCAATCACTATCATTTCTATCATTCTTTGATAACAACTCATGTTTATATTCTTTAAGACCATTGCACCTACTTTTCCTCTTATGAACTTTTCTTTCAATCTTCAATTGGAGAAATTCTTCCATATTTCACTATCAGCTTCACACGACTAACCTATTTCTTATGGAGACTTCTACTCCATAGAAAGAGAAACTCTTTCCTCTAGGATTTAGTAGAACTCTGGGTGGATTTCTATCATTGTTTTTGCCACCATGTATTATAGTCACTTGTCTGTAGGCTATTCTAGAGCATTCTTTTATGTATCTTTTTTTAACAAATAATTGAATTTCTCCACTGTGCCATATACTGTGTTACTGTTAAGGATTCAGATGTGAAATCAACATTGTCCCAGTTCCCAAGGAGCTCACAATCTGACAAAAAAAGGGACATTATTTTATTTATCTCTGAATCTCTAGTACTTTGCACCAAATGATAGGGGCTCAATAGATTTAATTAAATGAGTCAAGTATATAATGCTGATTTTCTGAGCATTTATGATGCACAGTGCACTCTGAGGGAAGCAAAAAAACTGTCTTTGGTGTCTTTCACATAGTAAGTACTCCATCAGTATTTGGAAACATGAGTAAGGCATGACGCCTCCATCGCCCCCCCCCCATTTTTATGATCTGCTTGGGAATATATATATATCTATATCTATGTCTGTATACTTATGGAAAATAATGATTGCATTTGAAGTCCCACATAGAAAGTAGGTTAGAAGCGTTGCAGAAGTTTAACATAATGAAAAGTAATCATGGAGTGGGGTACTTAAGAAAGGTTCCAGTAAGGAGGTATGTTCTAAATTGTGGATTAAAGGATTAATATGATTGGATTTGGGGAAAAGATGCAGAGTAGGTGATGTCTATGGATACAGACCGTGAGGTAGGAATGGGTAAGTCTTATTTGGTGGTGAGTAAAGCAAACAAGGGAACAAATGCTTAATGAACACCTATGGGCCATGCATGATCATATACACATCAAACACAGTGATCTCATGTCCTTCCCATAGCCAGGCTGGAAGTTCATGAGGACGGGGAGCTTTTCTATTGGAGTCATCACTGTATCCCCACACTAAGCACCATATCTGGCACATGGTAAACACTCATATATACATGAGTGAATGAAGGACCCTATGAAGTAGATGTGATTGTCCCCATTTTACAAATTAGGAAACAAAGTTCAAAGATGGACAGTGACTTTCCCAATGTCCAGGCCTGTAGTCAAAGCATGGACCACATCATCAACATCTTCTGGAGACTTGTTAGGAAGGAAAATTCTTCAGACCAATGGAATCTGAAATCCAGGTGGTTCTGATGTACACACAAATTTGTGACCTACACTTTCAGGGGAGAAGGTGGCAGTGCAAGTTCTGTCTGGCTTAAAATCCTAAACTATGGTCTGTCTGCAGCCAAAGCATTATTTAAGACTACATTTTCTAAAATGTGTTTTGTGGAACATTTTCTAATGTTCTTAATGTTAATATCATGACAAAATCAAAATTTCCGTGTTCAAATATGTTGGGGAAACAGTGGGTTTAGCAAGGTTAAACAGGTTTCTTGTTTTAATGTTTTTTTATTGTGGTAAAAGTCACATAATATAAAACATACTATTTTAACCATATATTGGTATGCATTTTTTAGGTTAACTTAATATATGTCCTGCAAACAGATTGTACTTTTTTCCCCCTGTGCTATACAGCAGGCCCTCACCAGCCATCTACTTCATACATAGTAGTGTACATATGTCAATCCCAATCTCCCAATCCATCCCATCCCTCTCCCCCCTTGGTGTCCATACATTGGTTCTCTATGTCTGTGTCTCTATTTCTACTTTGGAAATAGGTTCATCTGTACCATTTTTCTAAATTCCACATATATGCATTATATCCCTTTTATGGCTGAGTAATATTCTATTGTATATATGTACCACATCTTCTTTATCCATTCGCCTGTTGATGGACATTTAGGTTGCTTCCATGTCCTGGTTATTGTAAATAGTGCTGCAATGAACATTGGGGTGCATGTATTTTTGGAATTATGGTTTTCTCAGGGTATATGCCCAGGAGTGGGATTGCTAGGTCATATAGTAGTTCTATTTTTAGTTTTTTAAGGTACCTCCATACTGTTTTCCACAGTGGGCTGTATCAATTTACATTCTACCAACAGTGCAAGAGAGTTCATTTTCTCCACACCCTCTCCAGGATTTATTGTTTGTAGATTTTTTGATGATGGCCATTCTGACCAGTGTGAGGTGATACCTCATTGTAGTTTTGATTTACATTTCTCTAATAAGTAGTGAAGTTGAGCATCTTTTCATGTGCCTCTTGGCCATCTGTATGTCTTCTTTGGAGAAATGTCTATTTAGGTCTTCCACCCATTTTTTGATTGGGTTGTTTGTTTGTTTGATTTGAGCTGCATGAGCTGTTCGTATATTTTGGAGATTAATCCATTGTTAGTTGCTTCCTTTGCAAATATTTTCTCCCATTCTGAGGGTTGTCTTTTCATCTTGTTTATGGTTTACTTTGCTGTGCAAAAGCTTTTAAGTTTAATTAGGTCCCATTTGTTTGTTTTTATTTTCATTACTCTAGGAGGTGGGTAAAAAAATATCTTGCTGTGATTTATGTCAAAGAGTGTTCTGCCTATGTTTTCCGCTAAGAGTTTTATAGTGTCTGGCCTTACATTTAGGTCTTTAATCCATTTTGAGTTTATTTTTGTGTATGGTGTTAGGGAGTGTTCTAATTTCATTCTTTTACATGTAGCTGTCCAGTTTCCCCAGCACCACTTATTGAAGAGGCTGTCTATTCTCCATTGTATTCTTCCCTCCTTTGTCATAGATTAGATGACCAGAGGTGTGTGAGTTTATCTCTGGGCTTTCTATCCTGTTCCATTGATCTATATTTCTGTTTTTGTGCCAGTACCATACGGTCTTGATTACTGTAGCTTTGTAGTATAGTCTGAAGTCAGGGAATCTGATTCTTCCAGCTCCATTTTTCTTTCTGAAGATTGCTTTGGCTATTCAGAGTCTTTTTTCAGGGTCTTTTGTGTTTCCATAAACATTGTAAAATTTTTTGTTCTAATTCTGTGAAAAATGCCATTGGTAATTTGATAACGATTGTATTGAACCTGTAGATAATTTGGGCAATATAGTAATTTTTACAATAATTATTCTTCCAATCCAGGAGCATGGCATATCTCTCCATCTGTTTGTGTCATCTTTGATTTCTTTCATCAGTGTTTTATAGTTTTCTGAATACAGGTCTTTTGTCTTCTTAGGTAGGTTTATTCCTAGGTATTTTATTCTTCTTTGTTGCGATGGTAAATGGGGTTGTTTCCTTAATTTCTCTTTCTGATTTTTCGTTGTTAGTGTATAGGAATGCAAGGGATTTCTGTGCATTAATTTTGTATCCTGCAACTTTACCAAACTCATTGATTAGCACCAGTAGTTTTCTGGTGGCATCCTTAGGATTTTCTATGTATAGTATCATGTTATCTGCCAACAGTGACAGTTTTACTTCTTCTTTTCCAATTTGGATTCCTTTTATTTCTTTTTCTTCTCTGATTACCGTGGCTAGGACTTCCAGAACTGTGTTGAATAATAGTGGCAAGAGTGGGCACCCTCGTCTTGTTCCTCATCTTAGAGGAAATACTGTTTATCCTGTATGGGACTCTCTGTGCTTCCTGGACTTGGGTTGCTATTTCCTTTCCCACGTTAGGGAAGTTTTCAACTATAATCTCTTCAAATATTTTCTCAGATGCTTTCTCTTTCTCTTCTTCTGGGACCCCTATATTTTTAATGCTGGTGCATTTAATGTTGTCCCAGAGGTCTCTGAGACTGGCCTCAGTTCTTTTCATTCTTTTTTCTTTATTCTGCTCCTCTGCAGTTATTTCCACCATTCTATCTTCCAGCTCACTTATTCATCTTTCTGCCTCAGTTATTCTGCTATTGATTCCTTCTAGTGTATTTTTCATTTCAGCTATTGTGTTGTTCATCACTGTTTGTTTGCTCTTTAGTTCTTCTAGGTCTTTGTTAAACATTTCTTGTATTTTCTCGTTCCATGCCTCCATTATATTTCTGGCATTTTGGATCATCTTTACTATCATTACTCTGAATTCTTTTTCAGGTAGATTGCCTGTTTCCTCTTCATTTATTTGGTCTTGTAGGTTTTTACCTTGATCCTTTGTCTCTAACATATTTCTCTGTCATCTCATTTTTGTTGATAGGTGGGGCTGTGTTCCTGTCTTGCTGGTTGTTTGGCTTGAGGCATCCAGCACTGGAGTTTACAGGCAGTTGGGTGGAGCCGGGTCTTGGTGCCAAGATGAGGACCTCCGGGTGGGCTCACACCAATTAATATTTCCTGGGACCTGAAGTTCTCTGTTAGTCCAGTGGCTTGGACTCAGCACTCCCACCATAGGGGTTCAGGCCTGACCCCCGGCCTGGGAACTAAGACCCCACAAGCCACATGGTGCAGCAAAAACAAACAAACAAAAAAACACAAAAAACAGACAACAAACAAAAAGAGCAGAACAATAAGAAAAAAAAATTAAATTAGAAAATATATTAGAAGAAAAAAATGAAACAACAACCACAAAATAAAACATAACAGCAAAAAAAACACAAAAATTTAAGAACATTTTAAAAATAAATAAATAAATAATCAATAAAAAAAATAAAAAATAAAAATTCCCTGGTGTTTCCGCTATCAGTGTCCTTACCCCTATGGTGAGCTACATCAAACCCCCACCTCCCTGGGAGGACTTCCAAGACCTCTAGGTAGGCCTCTGGATCTGCTGTGTCACCCCCACCTCTGTGTGTGTTCCTTTCACCAGTGTCTGCTCCTGAAACTGGCCCAGAGCACATGTGCCCGTGCTGGCCACCTGTGGCGCAGGCTTCCATGGGTGTGTCTGCAGGGGTAGGCACAGTGGGAGGACGGTTTAGTCTTCTAGACCTTCCCCAAGGAGAACAGGTTCCTGTAGGTGTCCACCATCATGTCCCTTTATGAGGCCCTCTGAGCAGGGTTCAGGCATTCCCACTCCTCCTGAGTGAATTCAGTGGCTACACCCTCAAAGCTGAACTGTTCCCAAGAAAGAGCCATTCAAGACTCCAGTTCTTTCCTCTCCTGGTGTCTTCCTTAGGCAACATGAGTCTTTAGAAGTCAATCCAAGAAACTTTCCAATATATAAGAAGAGGAGAAGAAAGCACTCAGGCCTGGAATAAATCTGAGGTGGAGGGCCAGGTGCTGGGATTTTAGGTCCCTAGAGACTCTCACACCCTGAGGATGGGTAGACGGCTACCGCGCAGCACAGATTTACACTAGAAAGAAAAAATGTACACTCTGTACTGTGACCTTGGCTCTGAGGTCTCTCAACAGGTTTCTTTACAGTAGAGTTTATCTGAGACTTTACAGTGCACTATCTTCATGCATCTCTAACATGCAATATGATTTTCCAGTCTTATATAAGGCAGTGTGGATTAGTAGTGAATGTCGACTTTGGTGTTTGACCACTTGTATTCAAATTCTGTATCACTGATTATCTTTGTGGCCTTGGGCAAATCTGCTAACAACTCTGTCTCTCAGTTTCCTAATCTGTAAGTGGATAATAATAATTTCTACTTCATGGAGTTTTTGTGGAGATTAAATAAGATACTACAAGTAAAACATTTATTATAATATCTGGTACATAGTTAGCTTAAAATAGATGTTAGTGATTATAATTATTTTAATGTCAATATTTTTAGAAAATACTACAGATTGGCTCACTCAACACCCATGTCAGCCCCTTTCTAGGATGTTTTCCTACATTGGCTGGAAATCCCCAAAATACATTTGCAAGACATCCTTGAACTAAAGTGCAGTATTTGACTTAGGTTATGCCAAGCAAACATACTTAAACAGGTTTTAGAAGGAAGAAGAGGCAATGAGAGGAGACAGCCCAGAATGACTGAATCTTCTGGAAAGGGAAAATGGAGAGATGTTTGGTTTTGGGCTGGGAGGGAGTTGAGGCAGAAGCTCTAATGTCCACTTTTAGCATCGTGAGTGCCCTTTGGCAGATGGCAGCAATGGCAGTGGGAACTCTGCTATATACAGTCTCACTACTCAAAGTGTGGTTCACAGACCAGCACTGGCATCACCAGTGAGTTTGTTAGAAAAGCAAAAACTCAGGCCACACCCTAGACCTGTAGAATGGGAATCTGTATTAACCAAAGCCCAGAAGATTTGCATGCGTATTAAAGTCTGAGAAACACTCACTGGAGTCCTATGGGCCATTCTTATGCTGTAGCTAGACACCTTTGCTGGCTGCATTTAGCACTTAACATTCAGTTATAGAATACTGTTTCTGTAAAATTCTTTCTGCTCAAATTAGCTAGTGTGAGTTCTTTTAACTACAACTGAAAGTTTGACCGTCATATAACCACAAAAGTCATTTTTTTTTTTTGGTGGGGGAGGGTTAGCATGTGACACTTTGGAAAGCACTCTTGTAAAACAATAGGAAGTAAATGTCACTTATGAATAGGGGACCAGATTTTAGAGGGAAGTCCTCTTTTATTCTCTTGAATCTGTTGCTCATAAAGGCAAAAGGAGCTTTGCATTAGCAAGTACAAAAATCCTCAACTGACAGAACTGGATTGTGTTTAAAACAATCTGGAAATTTTCAGTAGAGGCACTAATATGTTTCCATGCACTTTAGATAAACATTTATTTCTCCTTACAGAAACCTTAATTCATATGTACAAATTTCCTTGATTAGTTATAAAGCAAGATGTTGAGGTCATGTGTTAGAAACTGACCTAAGCCAGTTGGGTTAAACACACATCTTGGTTTCTTTTTGGTAGAAATTAGTAGGTTCAAAGAGTTTGGGGTGGGAGAGCTTTAGCTTCACACTCATAACCTTGCTACCAGGTTATTCTCAAAGCTAATCCCAGACCAAATTCTTCCATACATATAAACATTTCATAAAAAACAAATATATCATTAACAAGCTGACACCAAAGAGTTCATACATGTGTTTTCTAAAGTTGAATTTCCAGCTCTTTGTCTTTTCAGTTTCTGTAAACAGAATTTTGAATAAAAGGTGGCTCCCAAGGCAAACATAGCAACTTTCCAGAGGCAGGGTTCTGTGACCCTTGAAGTTACCACCAGCCATCCAGGGCAAAAGGTGGAGGCACTATTCTTAAGAGTTACAGCTTATAAGCCTTGCTGGATTCTTACACCCTGAATATATAATAGTGGGGTGAGAGAATGTAAGAGTGTGGGAGAATCTCTAATATACTTCAGCAAATTCTTACACATTTCACTGAAGGGAGCCCATTCTAACATTTGCCTTGGTAATTATCCAGCTACCAACATCACCAATTAAAAACATTTATGACATTCTCTTTGCTAAATAACAAAGCCTTGGAATTGATTCTAGCTATTGCTGTCATAGTTGCTTCTGGACTACAGCTTTTCTGATGTAATGCCAGCTGATAACCTTTGCAGTATATATTCCTACTTAGAATCCTCGTGGAGGCCTCTGGCTTGTAGTTTTTATCTAGGGAATGCACACATAATTTCACATTATTTATGGTGAGTAAATTACAGACAGTTTAGAAGCATGGATGTGGGTTTGTTTAAACAGAGTTCTGGGTTAACAGGGAAACCAAGTTTGAGTCCTAATAAAGAATTTACTAATTCATTCCTTTACTCATTGATTAGTGAGCCATGTACTATATACTAAGGTGCAAAGACAAAAAGGCAGCCCCTGCCTCTAAGAGAGCAGAGTCTATAGAAGATAACATGCAACGAAAACAATATAGTGGAAACCGTGACAGGTGAGCCCCGGGTGCTGCAGTCACATTGATAATGTGTGGAGAATGAAGGGGTGGCATGAAATGAGTGATGTCCCTGAGGAAGTGACTTCCCTGAGAAATTGACATCTAAGGTGAGTTTTTAGGGTGAACAGAAAATTACCAGTCCCTTCAGGGAGACAAAGGTGGGCTGTGGTAGTATTGTTTTAGTAATGGCAGTATGCTTTGAAATTCAATTTAGTAATGGTGAGACCAATAATATTACATTCTTTCCCTTCTCCCATCTCTCATACTTTATGGGTACGAAGGAATGAAAGAGTTTGGATTGTTATATAATGCAAACAGGAAGTAATTGCTTTAGACTCAGAAAACCAGAGAATCATAGAATTATAACTGCTATGCTGAAGACTCTTCGCTAGGTTTAAACCTTTTTATTTCTTTATCATCACTGAGTGATTTTTTCCTCTTTCAGGAGGAAGCAAAGCAAAGGTTTCCGTAGCTTTTGTTGTTGTTGTTTTCAGCTATTCAAGATATCTAGTTCTTCATACCTATAGTTTCATACAATGTACTCCTCAGAACTTTCTGTTCAGATCCGTATTTTGCTACTTACAAAGTAACTGGACAACATAATTCGACTTTCTAAACCCCTGAAGGGGTCATGATATGGACTTAATCTGTTATAAGAGTTAAATAATTTACAAGTGCCTAATCCAGTGTTTGTCACATAGTAGGAACTGAATACATGCTATTCACAATAATGTAACATTATTAATGATACTAGTAATGACATTTTAAAAATTATAATATTCGGTTGTCTGTCACACTGCACAGGTGAGCAGGGGAGACTCATTTATGGTGGTGGGATTGGCCTGGGCCAGGAGTCATTGAGCTCTTGATCCATCCTGGCCATTGAGTTTTCTTTTAGTTTTGGAACTGAGCTCACAAAGTCATCTTTTTTTTAAAAATATTTATTTATTTTATTTTTATGGCTGCGTCTGGTCTTAGTTGTGGCACGCGGGATCTTCGCTGAGGCATGTGGGCTCTTCATTGCTGTGCAGTGTGGCCTGTGGGCTTCTCTCTAGTTGTGGTGTGCGGGTTTTCTCTCTCTAGTTGTGGCATGCGGGCTCCAGAGTACGAGGGCTCTGTAGTTTGTGGCACTCAGGCTCTCTAGTTGAGGCGCGAGAGCTCAGTAGTTGTGGCATGCAGGCTTAGTTGCCCCACGGCATGCGGGATCTTAGTTCACCAACCAGGGATCGAACCCACATCCCCTGCATTGGAAGGCGGATTCTCTACCACTGGACCACCAAAGAAGTCCCCAAAGTCATCTTTATATGGGAGTGGCTCAATATGGCAGCTCCAGACGAAGCTGCTATTTGGCATAAATCTTGGTGCTGCCCTGCATTCAAGCCCCCCTTAGTCTCCCAGTTGCTGGCACCCTCCTCAATGCTGATTCTTCCTCCCTGACTCCTGGTGCTCGGGTCCTGGGTGTCTCCTGCAACAAGTTCTAATCCCTGCCTTCCTCATTGTCTTTCTAACCCACTACCTATCCATAGGTAGCTAAAAAGGATTCCACCTTCCTCCATCAGTGGAAAGAGCACACACTTTTCAGTCCACTTTTCACCCATGTGAATTTCAAGGAACATGAAATCCGTATGTTTTTGATTCACTTGCACTTAACTCATTGAAATATGATTTTGAGAGAGAGAGTGGATTTGCAGAGAAGTGAATTTTAAAGTCCTGTCTTGCTGGAAAACAGGATGTCTACTCTGGCCAAAATCATAATAACTTCAAACTTGAAGTGTTAGGGTTCAGCTTAATACATAGAAATAACGTGATTTGAGGGAGCTGTAATTTTAGAATAACACTTTGCTGCAAGCCAAGTATGAGAGGAGATGAGCCCACATTAGTGCTATCAGATGAGGACTTGTAGGTGCCCTGTTAAGTACATTTCTTCTACTGCCATCATCATTATAAAAGATATTGACATTGTGGGTAAAATAACATTCATATTTTAGGATTGGAAGAGATGCCAGAAGTCACATCATTTAATAGTCTCAGTTTATGGACCAGGAAACTAAAGCCCAGCAAGATCTGGGGGTGTGCTCAAGGTCACAGAGCTGTACCTAACCTGCTACATCCTGGACTCCAAGTTTATTGCTCTTTTCCTTAGCTTACTGTAAAAAAATACAGATGACATTGTATTACTTTTATTAAAAATCTCTCCATAATATACACCATCTTTGATTCAGATGCTGCACTAAAAATTTTAAAAATAAATAGGATTTCCTGCCTCCATGGCAAAAAAAAAATCTCTGTTTGTATATCAGTGTGAAAAATGAACCTAATTCACTTGAGAAAATGACTCTTAAACCTCACCCACAATGGTGTACATCATAGGTGATAATAAATGTTCCTTTACACATAAAAGGTGGGAAATTAATAAAAATATCCAATCTGTGCCAGCCACCTAACACAGGTTTCAATAGTAATAACAACAATATTAATAACTGATAATTCAGAGGTAATATGCATATTATTTCTGAGTAAGTGTTTTGCAGTCAGAATAGGATCTGACTATGTAAGTAACTGTGTAAGCCTAGGCAAAGATGACTGATGTCTTAGGCAAGTGAAGCCTCAGTATAAACATCTTTAAGATGGTATTAATAGCAGTAGTCACCTCATGGAGTGTTGTGAAGATTAAAGAATGCACATAAGCGTGTGTCTCAAATGTGCAAAACAGGACATATTGATTTTGATAATATTGAGTGCTTATAAGATACAAGGGCCTTGCTGAGCAATTTACAACAATTATTTATCTTAATCTTTATAAAAACACTATCAAATAGACATGATTTTCCTCATTTTGCAGGTAAAGAGACAATGGTCTAGAGTAACGAATAAAGGGGCAGAAAGGAGGCTCCAACGCAAACCTGACTTCATAGCACCTCTCTTTAACCACACTACTCTACTTGTTTATTAATAAATTACATAATTTCATTTGGATGTCACAATTTCCTTATGATGTAGGTATTATTATCTCTATCTTATAGATGAAAAAAACTGTAGTTTAAAGAGTTTAATATCCTAACCAAGCTCACAAGGTTATTAAGCAGCAAATTCAAAATTAGTATCCTGTTTTCAGATTCCAAGTTCTGTGTTCATTCCAGTGTGTCCTGCTGCCTCCTAAGGAAAGTGTGATCAAAACTTGTAGAGTCCTGGAAAGGCTGATTACAAAAAATATTCTGGAGATTGGTTGGGGGTTAGAAACTGGATACCACACTGGCAAGCATGAGCCCATATCTGCTGTTCTTAGGTGTTCCTGTCCTGCTGAGCCCTATACAGCTGTCAACTGCCATCCAGTCTTCCGACCTGAACCGCAAGGCTTTTAGAGTTCCAGCATTTTATCTAAATTTGATCCTTCCAAGCAAATTGGAGTGGCTTCTGTATTCCAGCCACCTTGTCTAGACCAGGTCTTATGGGAAGGTTGCTTCCCATGGCCCCAGCGTGCATGGCAGCCCCTAACACGTGAGCTTGTCTCACTATGATTCTTTCATGTATGGGAATCGAGAGAACACATTCTTATCTTTGCTATCACTTTCATCTTTGCTTTTTGGATTCATTATTACTAGGAGTTGGAAAAGAGACAGAAAGAGTGTTCATTTCATTCAATATTTTAAATCAATGAGTATCTACTGTGTCAGGCCAAAAGACTAAGGATGCAGAGATAAATAAATGCAAGTTCTTTGATCTTCTTTCACCCCTTGACTGGAATCCAGTCAGAAAAACAGAACCCACACAGGAAGCTTAATAGGATGGATTTAGCATGGTGAACTGGTGACAAACTTGTTAGTAGAGCTGAAAGTTTAAGTGGAGACAGTATGTCAACCTAGAGATTAGAAATTTAAGAGAAAGCTGCTTCTACCCCTAGGGCTGTAGGGACCAAAGAAAATAACATTGAATGACAGTGTTACAAGAACACAGGAGAGAGGTGCATCAATAGGGCCTGGGAATATCCAGAGAGGGGCTGGCATAGGGTGCTGTGACAGTAAAGGAGAGGCGGACGCTGTTGGAGACACCTGTGGAACAGAAAAATGGGGCAGAGATACCCTAGTAGCTTCTCTTCTCCCACCCTCCAAACTGCCACCAATGCCTCCCACTGCCAAACTGAACTGAAGCCAGTTGGCTTGGGCGCCTGGGAACTGGAGTTTCACAGTGTTCATCTCCCTGCACTTCAAGGCCCAGCAGGGTGGGGATTGGATATCACAATCCCTAAACTCTTCCTTTCTCTTTTCTCCATCCCTGCCACCTCTATCCCTCTACCTTCAAATCACAGGACATTGAAACAGGTAAAAAGTTTGTCCCAGTTCTGATTGTAAATCTTTCAACTGCCTTCAAAATCAAATCCGAATGTTTTACCATGTACACATAGCCCTCTTTAATCTGGGTTCTTCCTGCTGTTTCTATCTCATCTTTCACTAATTCCCTAATATTCCCTCGCTCCTATGAAACTAAGGTATGCACATTTCCTTTCCTCCTCTCTATTTTCCTTTGGCCAGCTTGTTCTCTGTAAATGTCTGGATTTTCCTCTCTTTACATAATGTTATTTATTCAATAGACATTTCCTTAGGTACTCTCATGTGTCAGCATCTGTGAGAAAAACAGAGGTAAGATATGATCCTTGCTCTCAGAGTGATTCTGGTGTCTTCTTCCCTCATGGAGGACTAGATCTAGGTAAGACAGGACATTTACACAAAACAGAGCAAGAAAAGACAGAGGAGAGTACAACTCGGGTCTTGTGGTTGTTTCAAAGATTAATCTAGGAAAGTCAGTTTCAAGAGGTAAGCACAGATCAGAAAACAGAGATAAAGTTAGAGGTAAGAAGATAGGTCATCACTAGATGGGACCAAAGCAAGGGAGTTGAAAGCACTTGTAATAAGTAGGCTAAAAGTAGTTTGAGCTCATCTTAATTGACCCACTATATAATGAGTTGGCCTATTTTAAAGACAAAGGATTGGCCTCACCATTTATAGAGCAGTGGAGATTGTCTGAGCATGTGTATTCCTTAAGCCAGGAGTTGGCCAACTTTTTCTAAAAGGGTCAGATAGTAAATATTGCAGACTTTGCTGGAAACATGGTCTCTGATACAACTACTCAACCCAGCTGTTGCAAAAGTCACCATAGAGAGTATATAAACAATGGGTATGGGTGGGTTCCATTAAAATTATGTCTACAAAAACAGGTGTTAGCCTGTGGGCCAACTTCTGCTAAGCCACCAGACCTGTCTCCATGTCTCATAACTGACACTATTTAGGTGAGCCTCTGGCAGGCTTCCTCTACCATTAACTCTAGCTATATTTATTGAACTTGTATTAAGCATCCAGAATTAAACCAGGTGCTTTATGTTTGTTTAATCTATGTTGAATAAATTGATATTCACAGTAACTCTGTGAGATAGCTATTATTACTTTAATTCAGCAAATGATGAACTTGCAGCTGAGAAGTTAAATGCTTTATCCAAGGATACAGCTAGTGGGTGCAATAGTTGATATTTAAACCACATATATTTAAATACAAAGCACAGTTTTTTTCACTCATTATACTATCAAATTACATATTAACTTTATGGGAGAACAAAAATTTGTCAATGGGACTCACAAGGTTCCTCTGCAAAAATCAGTAGTGCTCTATGGAAAGAGACGTCTTGTAAATGAGGTAGCAGTGAGCTGGGAGTCGTGCCCCATGGACATGGTCCTTGCCCAGTCTAAACTGGCTGCATGACATTGGCTTCTCCAGGACTCCTCCTGGAGCCCCTGGTCCTCTGCTATTCATCCTTTCTTACCTTCTGTTAGAATAATAAATTTGCTTCAATGCTCATACTTCTACTACTGTATTTCGAAAAAGTACAAAATTATTCATTTAATATTTATCCATAGAATTTTAACATATGTGCCTAAATTACAAATTTTCTAATAAAGTCTAAAGTCAATCAGTGTCTATATCCTGTTCTCAAAAGAGATGTGGATCTGAGCATGTTTTCACAGCTCCCTGCCAGCAACCTACACCAACCTCCATGATATTATTATCTAATTTTATAGTTCCAGCTTAAACACTTATATGAATATTGTCATTCTTATTGTTTATTCATATTATAGTCAATACTTGTTTACTTATTTAGATTTACCAATTAGTTTGCCAATTTTTTCCTCATGCTTATTTCTTATATCTACTCCTATCTAATAGATTTTTTTTTTTCCAGCAAATCTCCCTAGACAGTAAATTGGGTATGAAGTGGTATCTTGGTGGTTACTTTGGCTTTTTTTAATATTTACTTTAAAGAAATCTCCTTTTTCATATTGTTCTCATTTTTCCTTTAATTCTTTGAACATTTTAAGCATGTTCATTACATTTCTCTCCAGATCAAAATGTTACCTCTGGTTCTCATATTTGTGTCCCTATTTTGGAGGGTTTGTGATCCTTCTTACATGCATTGATTTACGCATTGATTTATTATGCATTTGAATATATATAGACATGTTTATAATATATATTTATTATATACGATATAATATATATTTAATTATATATTTATATGAATATATACATATGTATGTTTTGCAATTTTGTTCTGCAAGTTCATCTTCTGTGTGAGTTATCTTATGCAGGGTTTTTCTCCCACATTTGCACTGGGTTGTGAACTTCCCATCTGGATTGTCACTTCAGTATCATCCCTGCCCTTTTTGACATTCTCCATTATATCTAAGAGTGAAGCGTGAGAATTACATTTCCCAGAGTCCTTTGAATAGATTTTGGCAATGAGAAACATGTAAGATTTGGAAAGTGGAAAAGCTGTTCTCCAGCCACAGATGCTGCAGGAGTATGCAAGAGCATTGACAGACAGGAAAGGTGGGGTTTTGCCAAGTGCCTTCCAGATAGCCTCATGAGCAAGTGTTGAGCAAATTTCTTCTATAAAAGACTAGGTATAAATATTTCCATCTTGCAGGCTGTATAAGGTCTCCATTATATATTCATTCTTCTTTTTTACTTCCCTTTGTAAATATAAAGAAACATTCTTAGGTAGCCAGCAGTACAATAACAGGCGGTGATCCAGGTTTGGCCCACAGGCCGTAGTTTTCTAACTCTTGCTCTGAAAAATCTCCCACTTCGAGCAACTGAGCTCACTGGTGGCAGTCTGCCTGCTATTCCTGCACTTCCAGATCCTGAAGGCCAGCAATGGCCTTCCTGATTTTGTTCTCCAAGTCCTTCCAAATGCTGTGTAAGGTTACAAATTCCCTAAAGTAGCTTCTGATTTTCTAAAAGTCAATAAGGCACGTTAATGTTTGTCCTTGACCAAGCACTGTAGAGTTTATTCCCTCTAAATTGTTTTTTAGGTTAGTTTCTAGAATTTTGGCTTTCCACACAGATAAGACAAGTCAGGTTTGCTCCTGGTAAGGCACAATTTTAGAATTTCCATTTGATGCTGTATTCCACCCTCAGCCAGTATACATAGGCTTGCTTCTGGCTATGGTCTAGTGCTACTTGTTGGAGATTTTCAGATCCTATTTCATGGACAAAACGCCTATTCTAACTCCTAGGTCCATGCAGGGGTCCTAGCTTCAGATCCCTATAGTGAGCTGAGTCTTGACCCAATCCCTTTCCAATGCGAACATTGAAACTTCAGTCCCTGAAGCTTGCATTGGACCTAATCCCCTCAGGAACAATTCAGCTTCAGCTTCCACTCACCACTGGGGTTCCCTCTGAATTTCTGGCAGAGGGAGATTTCCCTTCCTTGCTTTGTAGTCAGTTTATGTATTTTTTAAAATGCTCCATCCAGAATTTCTATGAGTTTGAACTGTGGAAAGGGTAATTTTAGCATGTACTTAATCTACCCTCTTGACCTGGAAGTCCAGTGTTCACATCTGTGAAGCAAAAGGGTTGTGTTTAATGATTCCCAGAGATGCTTCAAGCACTCTGCTGTTCTAAGTTGCTACATCTAGGCACATTGTGTCTATATATAAATATTGCTGCCAACACTCAGACACATGTGCTGGCCCAGTGGTTATCACTGAAGGAAGACCATTAGTAGGAGGTTAAGCCAGCACACATTTAATATTTGGCAATGGAAAGAAAAAAAAATGTGACCAGTATGTTGCATGCAATGATTAAATTCACCATGTTAACCAATGCTAGTGAACCCAAAATGATTCTGCATCAGCTATTGTTTACAATGGTACCATTCATTTTGAGAAAACAAGAAGTGTTCTTGAGAAAACAAAGAAGTATTAAATAGCACAAGACAAACCACACTTGATACCTGGATTCTATGTTTCCCATGTGCAGCAGTCTGTAAGGATGTGGATTAGAGGCTGTCTATAGCAGAAATGCTCAGGTCCCACACATTATTTATCCTTTCACTTGGAAAGTTAATCCTTAATTTCATTCATTCATTCACCATGTATTAATTGAACACTCACCATGTGCCATGCACTGGGCTTGGTACTGGGGAAAGCAGAGCACTCAGGAGGGTCAGAGCTCCAATCTTCACAGAGCACATGGTCCACAGGAGAAGATAGACATGGAACATCTGTTTCAGGGTTGTTGAATGAGACTAAAGATTAAACGAAATTGCCATGGGAGTGTCTAAAAGAGGGAGCTGATCTGGAAAGTTCTGGAAGGTGAATTTGCATAAATGAAGTTCAGGCTGAGACCTGAAGTCTGAGTGTTAGCCAAGCAAAGATGTCCCCAAGCACATGGAAGGGCTGGACAGCAAACCAGAGAGCAGGAAGGGAAGCAGGTCTGAATGGGGAATAGAGGCATCATCAGAGGATCTTGTCAACTCTACTAGGGATTTGAGGGTTTGTCCCAAAGGCAATAGCAAGCCATCAATGAGTTTTAGGTAGAGAAGTTATACAGTCAGATAAAAAGATCCCTCTAGCTCCAACGTGTAGTGTGGAGATGGGGGGTAAATTGGAAGCCTTCTACGGTGGTCCAGGTGGTAGCTGGTAATGTCATGATGAAGGGTAGTGGCAGTGGGGAGGGAAGAAGTAGGTAGATTTTTAGCAAGTAGCATGTACAAAACTTGGAGCTTGATTCAATGTGGGTTTTGAAAGGGAGGGAAGACTTCCAGTTTCTGGTCTGAGCCACTGTGTAGATGGTGGTTCCTTTTACTGGGAAAAGGGACCCTACAAAGAGAATGAGAGAGGGAGAAAGAGAGAGAAGGAGAGAGCGGGAAAGAAGAGGGAGAGACAGAGAAGAGGAGAGGAGAAAGATCAGGGTTCAGCTATGGACATGTCATTACTGGAGGGGACACAAGCTTTGGAATTGGAGAGACCTGGTTCTACAAGTAAGTTCTGCCACTTTTCTGCTATGCACAAATAGAAAAAGTACTTAAAAATTTGAGCCTTAATTCCCTCATCTATAACATAAAGATAATATCAGCTTTCAATGAAGTTATAATGCTCATGAAGACAAAATGCACAATGACTGTCATAGAGTAGATCAAAAAGTGAGATTCTTCATCTATCCCCTGGCTAGAAGGTCTTATCTGTCAAATCCTTGGTTGATGGAGCAGTATTCAGTGACAAGAAGCCAAACCTGGGAATCAAGAGAGTAGTGCTATGCTTATCAGTAATTTGCTGTGTGACATTGGGTGAGTGACTGTACCTCTCTGTTTCTCAGTGTTTCCTATTTGGTGAGGGATTGTGTGGATGAATTCTAAAGCTTCTCCTAGTTTAATAAATTGATGATACTGCAGTCAGAATGTCTACAGATCTCAGGGTATCTCCCAATGTCATAGTCACCCTCTGGAGAAATATCTCGTGGGCATGGGATTGTGGGGTATGGGAAAGGTATAGAGAAGTTTTTTATTTCGGCTTCACTCAAAACAACATGAATCATCTTCTCGGCAAGCAGCCTTCCTTTACTGACAGGAGTGACATGCCAATTGCCTTGATGTGCTCACACTTCACTCCTCCTGTCAGATTTTAATGATGAGGGAGATGTGTATTGGTTTCTTAAAACCAATAGCTCCGTGGAATGGGAGTGCCTGGAAGAGAAACACACATGAAAAAGGAGAATGCCACAAAGCTATATTTTCAAGACAGTGCGGAGAAGCAAGAATCTGTTTTTCATTATAAAGGAGAATGTTTTCCTAGATGGTGCAGGCAACCTTAATGTAGTATTTTAGAATGAGGGGATCGATATCTCCAGTGTACACTGTCCTGGTCAGACCACAACTAGGGATCCTGTTTGAGAGCTGTCATGTGCGAAAACCTCAGACCCTAGAATCAGAGAGTCCTGGGTTCAAAATATTGCTACTCTTTTTTAGCTGTGTGATGCTGGAAAAGTAATATAACTAGTCTAAGCCTCAGTTTTCTCATCTTAAAATTGGGATAATAATCATGACATCTTCCCCATAGGTTTCTTGTGAGAATTAAAAAAGAGAGTGTAAATAATTAGCACAGTGCCTGGAAAATCATGCTGCTGCGGCGGCTGCTGACAGCTGAGTTTTGGGCCATGAAATATTCAAGACCATGAGCTTAGTGGAATCATTATATTAACTGAAGATGTTTGGCTGAGAGAAGAGAATGCTTGGAGCTTTTGATCATAGGTTTTAAGAGACTAAAGAGCAATATTGAGGAGGAAAATGGGTTTGTAGATGGTGTTCAACCACCAGCTGAAGAGTTGGATTAGATGGCTTTTAATGACCCACTCCAGTCTGAGTTTCTGGGACTAGGTGGAAAGTCTAGAAAATTATTTGCTCTTCTATTTAGTTGATATTTGCATAACATATTATCTTTGTCAAGTGCATAAGGAGCAGAAATAAACAAGATATGCTCTTGGCCCTCAAGGAGCTCACAGCCTAATCTGCTGTCAGAAAAATCACTAGGCAGAGAGTAGAGAGACCCGGTTTCTATGATCAAATCCATATTCTATCATTAATTTTTTTTTATGCAAGTCACTTATCTTCCTTAGACCTTAGTTTACCCCTCTATAAAATGGGGTTCACACTAGCCCTAAAAATTTAGACTTCTTTTGAAAATCAAATGAAGTAATAGATGTGGGATTCATATCAAAATTTGGTGGAACAAGCAAGTGTTAGGTGCTGAGTGAGACTTTTTTTGATTTTCATAGAATTACGACTAAGACCTAAAGATGAAAACAAAGTAGAAAAGTGTCAAATTTGGGAGGCAGTGCCTGCCCAAGAGGGCTTGCTGAGAACATGCTCATCTTTCTAATTTCACAGCAGAGTAGGACTGGCACAGAGAAAGGGCATCACAGCTTAGGGAAGGGCTAGTCTTTCCCTTCACCTCTGCAAGAGTTTCCCCTTCCCGAAGCACAGGGAAAAGGGGCCCATAAAAAGTGCTCACTCATAAAGATTGGGGATGCTCAAGAAGTGCCCTCTCCATTAAGCTGGGGACTGATCCTCTTGGAGCTGCTTAGCAATGAATCAGCAAAATGCCCAATACTGGCAGGGTGTGAGAAAGACAGGAGAGAGATGGTGGGGCTGAATGCCAAAGGGCAGTCAGCAAGGACATGGGAATTTTCCTTCATCACTGAGTGGCTGGACTTGAGCAATTTTGCTGGCACCCCTGGGGCAGGATATTTAGTAAGTGAGATACTCCCAAAGCAAGAAAGTGTGGCTGGGATGCCTTTGATGGAGTAGTGAATGGGAGGAGAAGAGGTCAAATGAAAACCAATAATTTCCATTCAGGATGATTATTGGAGTGCTTTCTTCAACAAAAGAAAGCCAATGGCCAGTCAATGTTAGAGAAATACCTCAGTCCATCTTAGAGAATCCAGCTACCTCCCTTGTCACTTAAGAAGGGACAGTGTGTATTTCCTGCTTCCTCCACCTCACTCCCAATATCAAGTGGGAAGCACAGGGAAAAGGATGGTGAAGGGGATGTATATGAGAGCTGACCATGGGCCCTGGCCTCAGGGACCAGAGCCACTAGCCAAACCTGCATGGAGTGAGGTGGAAGGATTACAAAGTATGAGACTGAAGTGTTAAAATGAATGGCACTATCTTTAAAAAATGGAATGAGATTTTCTTTGTAACCAAGAGTGGTTGAAAGCTATGCATTCTTATTAAGGTGTGATATAGAGAACTTGCGTCCTGCCCCCAAAAGGGGATTTAATAGAATATAGTTCATAAATGTTAGAATAAGAATAAACTGTTTCACGTTTATTCTTCAGTACCTGGAGACATCTCACTAAAGTCATTATACTGACAAAAGCTTAATAAATGGAAAAGGTCATTACGTGATCCCTGTTGCTCAGTGCATAGATCACTATCAAGATCCCAGCAGGAAGCAGATGGCTTGCACCCAAACTGGGCAATTGAGGAAAGTTTAATAGAGGGATTATTCCTAACAACGTATCCAGAATATATGGAAGCCAAGAAGGAATGGAGCAGTGGTACGTGGGTTATCAACAGCTGGGAGCTGTGACTACCATGAGACACAAAGGGTCGGGGAGAGAACTTGGAACCTAGCTGCATAGGAAGAGTCCCCTGACAGTAGGTGTGACCTTTGGTGAAGGATGTAACCATCCCAGGGTAACCCAACAGGGAACTTGCTGATGTCACCTATTCAGGTCAACCTTCCAGGGCAGAGTAGAAAAGGAAGGAGTATGGGTCTATGGAGACTAGCCAGCACATCCCCCAACTTTTTCCTTTAGTCTTCTATGCTCATTTAATTGAGGCAAGTAGAAGACTATTATCCCCTGACATCATTCTGCCCTCATCCCAACTCTTGTACTTACCATCCATTTAACTTCAGGTGTCAGATCTATCACCTTTGGAAAACCTGGAGACATTCTCCAGAAATCAATGAAAGGGAAGCATGTTGACATGTCAACTGCCTTCACCCCTTACCTAGTGGGGTTTTAGGATTAGCATTTCTACTGTTCTAAATCTCAGAGTTATGATTTGTTGGTGACCTCAGGCATCTTTTTTCCAATTCTGCAAACCCCTTTAGGGTGATCATGCCTTTCCTGACCTGCTTTTGCCAGTCCCCTGGATAGCTGAGCTAGGCTTAGGAATTGGAGGAGGAGATCCTTTCCTGTGTTCAAAAAAGGGACAAGCCCTGTGTTTGTTCCTCCTCCATCCCCAATTGCCTTGTCTCTGGCAGAATTTCTGCATTTTCCTGAGGTCATGCAGCACTCAATACAGTGATCTGGATAAAATAGGTACTGAGTAAACGTTTTTAGATAGTAGAATAGGAAGTAGCAAAGCCAGGTCTGTCTGAGCCCAAAGCTGCCTTCCTTTTTCCCTATAGGATGTTGCATTTGAGGCAATTTTCTGTGAGCACTGTCAGAATCCTTCAGAGAAGCTCCCTACATGACACATAGTGTTCTATACTGTGCCTCAGAAGGTCAGACCAACAGGTCAGACCAATCAGTAAGGTTTGTGTAAGGTGGTTTGCATAAGCAAGATTTGTATGAGGAGCCCCAAACAGCGTGGGGCTCAGCACCTGGGAGAGGTCCAAGGGGCTCTGGATGTGCTTATGTTTTTTGATTTACATGTGTGACATTCCTCCAAGATGCCAGAAGCCATAATAGGCACTTCACAGATGCAGATTTTCAGAATTCTCCCAAGAACCCTGCAATGTAACTGACCAGATCCCTACTTGACGGGTGAGGAAACCAAGCCCCAGAGAGCCAGAATCACTTATGTAATTAGCATCAGAGCTGGAATTCCAACTCCAGCTTATCTGAATTGAAAGCCCATTCTCTATTCCACACGTTGCTATGCTGTGGGTTACCAAATCAGCCCAGCCCCTCAGGGTGGAATTCCCTAAGCCTTCAAGAGAAATCTAATAGTCTTCATGTATTAGCTTCCCTAGTACCTCCTTATAATTATTGTTGTTTGAGTCTGAGAAGAGTTTATTCACTTAAGGACCTGAATATGTCTCAGAAGGGGATCAGGGGCTCTCCTGGATGCTGTGGGTTTCACCACTGGGGCAGATGATTATGATACAAGAGAAGACCCCCTCTTCCACTGGAGGCACTAAACCAGCCCTCTAGACCTCTGAAAGTACAGTACAGTAGATGCTCTCAGTGCCGTTGCCTCCCACCCCTCCCACATTCCCTGCCTCTACATCTCTTGTATCGTTAACTGTACCTCTACAGACCCCCAGATGCCAGTTCTTCATCTCTTCATTTCTGGAAGCACAGGAGACCACCCTGTTCAGCATGCCAGACTGGAAGTACCAGGGGTTAAGCTTCAGTTCCCTGGGTGGTAGCTGACTTAATAATACACCTTTTATTGACCATCTTCCCTCCTCTGTTTCTCTTCCCCATTTACCTACCACTGTTGTCTGCATGACCCAAATAAACCATTTGTACGCAAATCCTTGTCTCAGAATCTTCTGGGAGAACCAAAACAAAGAGAGTAAGAGTCATGGTTTTGGGTTTGACTCTTGTTCTATGAGGATGTGTCTAAACTTGACTCAAAGCAGAACAGTTGCTTTGGTTCTAGGGTCACATTCACATGGCATGAAAAACAGCAACAATCAATAACAAACAGCATAGCTGCCCTGTAGTGTCCCTGCCCAGGGAATTTCAGGCCCTTAACAAAACAGTGTGGGCTAGGTTCTTTCAACCACATGATCTCTGGTTCTCTGTTATTGCCCCATCTAGCTTGGGAGAGATTTCAACACTTCCATCTGAACGCTCTTGCTCTCTCTCCAGCTGTTATCCCTCTAATGCCTTCATAAATACCCCAACCTGGTTTGGAAAAATCCACACTTCTAAACCTTAAAGTCATTTCATCGTTGCTGACACTAACCCATTGCTCAGACTCTCATGCCTCATTTTTTCTTGTTATGTAGGAAATTTTCTTATGATTCTGGAAGATGTCCTGGGAGATAAAACCTCAAAAGTATCTGGTTTTTATTAAAAGCAAGTCTGTAGGATTAGAAGTTTCTTAATGCACAGTTACAAAATGCATAACACCAGATGTAGTCACCCATATCTTCTTTCTTACTCCTCCTTTCCTATTATTGCTCAGCTTAATGCTTCCATGGGGAAGAACAACTTCTGAATCTTAAAGGGAACTCTCAGTTGATGTTCCTGAAGTACACTCGTGATACCATCTTGCATGTCTACATCTCTTTGTGGAATACATAATATCCTAGAATCCAGTTCTGCATAGCCTCATTAATGGCAAAGAACACTGAAGGAAGTTCAAAGAGACCCTGCCTGGCAGGTAGAACAAGGTATCTGTCGGCCATGGTGAGCGATAGTATATTCATCCAAACTAGGGGGATGTTTCAGAGGTCACTAAAGTGGGTAAACTAGCAGTTATACCCATAAAGTGGATAAAATAGTAGATGACAACACAGAATCTTAGGTGCTAGGAGGACTCCAAGGTTAGGGACTGGGCTTGAGTCCTAGCAGTGTTTCTTCATCTGCATCTGCAAAGAGTTGAAATGTGGTCCATGAATGTTCTAACAACATTGTAGAAATTACAGAAAGAGAATGAGGACAATACCATCCGGTCTAATATCATAGCTTCCTTATCTTTATTTTGAAAATACGGCATCTTATCATGCTCATAAACTCATGGGAGACATTGAATAACATTTACATAATTTTTATTAGGAAAAAACATGGTAATGTAATGATAAACCTGAATTCAGTTTAAATATTATTTGTTCATCCTTATGCCTCCCACTAGAGATATGTTTCTCAAGATCAAGTTTCAATCTTAATTAACTTTCCATTCTCAGCACCCAGCCCAGGAATTGCTATGTAGTAGACACTGAATAAATGCAGTCTTTGAATGTTGAATAAGAAACCATTTGTGACTTTAGCACTTAACACAATGCAATGTGCAAACATTTTTTGAATGGTTGAATTAAGTATACAAAATATTGTACAACTCAGGGATCTGGCTAGGCAGAAGCAGGAGTGGGTCTAACTACAAGGAAGGGAAGGAAGTGCAGTTTTAACGTGGGGAGGAATCTGGTAGAGTACAGCACAATTACACCTATTAAAGCAAAACCAGGGGTGTAGGGATTCCTTTTTCCCCATCCCCCAAATGCCACTCACCGCCATCATCGATTTCAAATACATCACAGAGTAACTAGTAAATGGAAACAGATCATCCTGGCTTTGCAAATATAGAAACAGAGAGGTTAAGCAAGTTGACCCCTATCACTCTGTATGGCTGAGAACTTGAAATAAGTGTCATCATTTACAATTCCTCTTTCAGACCACCTAGTTTCTCATTCATGTGTTATGTTTCCCTAAAGAGTACACACTTGAGACTACTTCCCCTGGAGTTTGCTCCAAGAACGTTTACTAACATTAACACAATCTTCATCATATGACCTAGGAATAAAAAGCGTCATAGGGGAAAAACGTTTCTGAGAGGAGGAGGTAATGTGAGGTAGTTGAAAGAGTCAGGAGACTGGGTTTTATTCCCAGCTCTGACACTAACTAACTGTGTGGCCTTGGAGAGAAATCATAAAACCTCTAAGGACCTCAGTTTCCCCATCTCGAAAATAAAGGGGTTGTGGAAGCTAGTCTCTGTGGTGTGTTATAGTGAGTCTCTATAAGGTTCTCCAAGTAAATTAGGGCACATAAAAATATGAGGTCTTGGGAATACTATCCAAGAACCATCAAGAGAGAAGGTAAGCCAAGTTCATAAGAAGATTTAATCCTCAGAAGCAAGACCCAGCCAATAGCCAGACAGGCTGTGATTCCCTCTGCTATGTTTTCCTACTTTTGTGCCAACCCCAAAATGCTAAGTCATTGCTTTTGCTAGAAGGATATTTTCTTATTGCATTCTGAGGATTTGAATAAATATTTTCGTTTTGAGGAAAGCTTTCAGAACATTTTCAAATTGAAGGTTAGGCTTTTAGGACAAGAGAAGCCTCCAGACTGCAAAATAGAGCTCCCAGGTTTGGACAGACTCTACACTTGGAAGAGGGGGAATCAGCATTTGTTTGACATGGCCCTTTCTTTCCCCTGAAACTCAAAAGGCTTTCAGCAAAGCCTGTGGGCACTGTGGTTACCATGGCAGTTCTTTTGAAGGAGCAGACACTGACGAAGCATTTAGCTTCCGCCTCATGACTGGTAACAGGCTGAGGCCAACAAGTTGGCCACCTAAGTGGAAAACTACAGGCTTGCTTCCTCCCTCACCCTCCATCTGTAGGGACGCCTGCTGGAAATTTCACTTCTGGATCCCTCTCTCTTTCCTTCAACTAGGCAGCTTTTTCTTTTTTCTACCCCCCTCTCCCCCCAGTTGTAGTTCCCCTGGGAAAAGACAGTATGCAAAGCCCCAGGTCCACAAATTAAAATATCACTTGCAGATCACCTTGTGAAAAACACACAAGAGCTAGGCTCCCATAACTTTTCTATTTATTATATCTTTTAAGCACTTTCAGATACTTTGTTTTTCTTGATTCTGGTTATCAGATGGGAAAAAGTGAACTCTGAGTCAGTAAATGACTAGGATTCTCTCACGCTACTGAGTGACAGGTGGTATGTAAAAGAGCTCTGCATAAAATTGTGCTCCCAAAGTGGCTACTCACTTAGCTGTCAGTTCATCTTCTAAGTACCATTGTATCAGGAATGGAAAAAAATATAAGCTTTATATTAATGTTTATTCACCTTTAAAAACTCATATCAGGAATTACCTCCAAAAAGCCTTTCCTAATCCCCAGATTGGAGAGTTTTCCTTTGACGTGTGTTCCCATGACACCTGAGCTTTGCTGTGTTTCTGTCTTTCCAGTAGAGAGAGAGCCCTTGTGTGTACCTCTCAATTCTTTAGAGATTTTGCTAAAATGTTACCTTCTCCATGAGACCACCTTATTTAAAATTTCAACCTATACTCCACCTCTAACTTTCTGTTTTTTATTTCACATAGCAGGTATGCTTTATGATATATTTAATTATTTATTTGCTTATTTACTAGGCTTCTTTTTTTTAATTTTGATAGACTGTTATTTAGAGCAGTTCTAGGTTTACACAAAACTTGAGTGGAAGGTACAGGGTTTTCCCATGTACTCCACTGCCTCCAGTCATGCATCGACTCCCCCATTATCAACATTCCCCACCAACATTCCTACACCGACACATCATCATCACCCAAAGTCCATGGTTTACATTAGGGTTCATTCTTGGTGTTTTACCTTCTATGGGTCTGGACAAATGTATAATGACATGTATCCACCATTACGGTATCATACAGAGTATTTTCATGTACTAGGCTTATTATTATTGTCTGTCTCCCTCTTCCAACTAGAGTGTAGGCTCTACAAAGGCAATCTTTCTTTGTTTATTGGTGTATCTTAAAAACCTAAAATACTGCCTGGCATATAGTAGGCCCTCAAAAATATTTGTTGAATAAATGAATAGGGAAAAAGAAAACATCTCAGCATCCTTCACGTAAAATGCTAGAAGGTTATTATCCTGTTGTGGTTAAAGTTGGAAGACCAGATTAAGCATGTTTATGAAGTAAATTAGGGGAATCATGGTGGCTGTGTTGTCTTTAATAATATTGTTTGTTCCCATCTATTAAACCTTGAATCTGGGGCAGTTATTTAACCCAGATAATGAGAAAGAAAACATAGGAGAGCAGTGACTTAGGTTGAGGTTTAGTTAGCTATGAAGATGGGTTGGTGAACTGAGAGAACAAAGGGTCAAGGGAGCTATTACAAGATTTCCTTCAGAAGGAATTGATTCATCTTGTCAAGACTATCCTCCCATAGACAACAAGAAACCATCATGAGCAGGAGAGATACACAGAGCAGCATTTCCCACTAATCCCTTTAGATTCTTCATGGAAAAAAAAAAAAAAGCTTTCATGGCCAAATCAAGTTAGGAAACTTTGTATATTTCACAATCCATGATAACATAGCATTTGAGATGTTCTGCAATAAAGAATTTAATTTTGTTTAATCCAATGTTTTATTTGAACTCAGAAACCTGTTTTCATTGTTCTTTTTTTAAACATCTGTGCAAATATCCCTCTTTTGCTTGTGAAATTTTCCTTAAAATCCTCCTTTCTTCCCATCTATCCACATATGGCCTAAATCCCCCTAAATCAGTCCTAACTTCAGAGCTAATATAGCAATGACTTCTGGGGGAATAATATCTCTGGGAAGGCCCCAAGCCAAGGATGTCAAAATCCAATAATTATTTATTGAAAAGCAGCTTAAATGAGGGCCCAATCATAATCTCAAAGAACTTTCTGCTTAGTATTTGGATGTAAAACATAGAGAAATACCTCTATTACATGGTAGAGGATGGGAAAGATCTTAAGGGAGCTGCCATTAAAGTAAACACAGTTTAAAGATACGCAAGTGTCTTAGGAATGCAGGGTCAGTGAGAAGAGAAAAGAAGGTAGAACTGGCTACAGAAGGGTTGGGTGAATTTTCGAAAACTGTTCTAGCTTTAAGGCTAATCTTTGAGAGGGCATTGATGTCACGTTCAATATATAAAGGGGCATAGAGAATTCATGCTTAGTCCCAATAGGCATCATTAGTCATGGAACTTCACTGATAAGGTGAAAATGGCATTTACTTATTCAGCAAATATTTACTAATGTGAAGTAGCCACTTGCTAGGGATATAGAAAAGAACATCCTCTACCTGTATCTATAGTTTATATTCTGGAGACCACAATCTAGAAGAAAGGAAAAGGTTGGTGATCAACTTTATTGTGTTACTCCTCTATGGTAAATAATACTTTCTCACTTGAGCAAATTCTCAGGACTCCTTGTGGAACTGCAGGAAGCAGATAGTACTACAAGTCAGAAGGAACTTGACCTTGTCCGGCAATTCAGTCTTTCATGTTGGAACTCCAGTTTCAGGGATCTGTGGCAGCAGTCCTTTTAGAGAGTGAGTTAGTAAGAAGGTATCAGCAACTGGGTGGGCACTGTGGTAGGTATCACACATAGAAAAGCTTGTTTCATCCTCACAACCATCTTTTTTTTTTTTTTTTTCCCACAACCATCTTTTGAGCTAGGTATTTTGCAGATGGGGAAACAAAGGCTTGAGATGTCAAGTAACCTTCCCAAGGTTCACAACTTGTAAATATCAGAGTCTGGTGTCTTCATGGAGTTTGGTCTTCATTATCTATCATGATAAGCTATCCAAATATCAGCGTGTTGGAAAGTTTTATTGATATAAAGTAAGGTCCAGACACTAAGGCAATCAGGATAACCTAGATTTCACGGTCTGATTGGTTTATGTGGAAATGTTGGCGCTAAGTTAGGTACTAACTCATTAAAACCTGTGGAAATTGGAACCTGATTTGAGGGCAAAAGGTGGAGGTGGGTGGAAGATGATATAGAAAATTAAGTTCATCCAAAATGTAAGTCAAAATGTAAGAAAAAGAAAAAAATTTTTTTAATTCCCCTAAGTATTTAGTGCTTGTCTAGAATATATGATGCTAAATTTCAGTAGTATCATAGTAAATCATGTAGCATAGTCAGGCAGAAATCACATCAACAGAGCATATTAAAAAGAATCTAGTATTCCCATAGCTAGAATCTAGACTCCTGTGTACCAAAGTTTGTTTAACCAGTATCCTTAAATTACATTTACATTGTTTTCTACAGAATCTTTTAACCTGGGACATAATGAGGATGATGAAAGTTTTTCTTAAAAATAATTGAGTGAACTTGAATGAAACATTTAAAAAATGTACTAACAATGAACTCATAACTAAAGACATATCTCTTTCTAAATATCTCTACTCTTTTCCTCTAGGTCTCTTTTTAGAGAGAGATCTGTTTCCTCACACTTAATTGATTAATATTAACCAGTATGACTAAAAGAATAGGTAGCCCTTGTCTGGTCCAATATAAGTCCTCTTTTTCATGGGTTTCTACTTTTGTGGTCCTGGTCCTCTTCTGTGTATACCATTAGGTCTTGTTGGATTTTTTGTTTGTTCTGGAATAATTATGTCTATCTATATCTGTACCTGTTTCTGTATATCTATAGCTATATAGTTATATATCTATAGCTATATCTATAAATGTATATATCTATATCTATATCCACACACAAACATGTTGACAGTTTTTTTTGAATTTTTGAATTTTATTTTATTCATTTTTTTATACAGCAGGTTCTTATTAGTTATCCATTTTATACATATTAGTGTATATATGTCAATCCCAAGCTCCAAATTCATCACACCACCACCCTCCCCCCACCACCGGCCACTTTCCCCCCTTGGTGTCCATATGTTTGTTCTCTACATCTGTGTCTCAATTTCTGCCCTGCAAACTGGTTCACCTGTACCATTTTTCTAGGTTCCATATATATGCGTTAATATACGATATTTGTTTCTCTCTTTCTGACTTACTTCACTCTGTATGACAGTCTCTAGGTCCATCCACGTCTCTACAGATGACCCAATTTCATTCCTTTTTATGACTGAGTAATATTCCATTGTATATATGTACCACATCTTCTTTATTCCTTAGTCTGTCGATGGACATTTAGGTTGCTTCCATGTCCTGGCTATTGTAAATAGTGCTGCAATGAACATTGGGGTGCATGTGTCTTTTTGAATTATGGTTTTCTCTGGGTATATGCCCAATGGTGGGATTGCTGGGTCATATGGTAATTCTATTTTTGGTTTTTAAGGAACCTCCATACTATTCTCCATAGTGGCTGTATCAATGTACATTCCCACCAACAGTGCAAGAGGGTTCCCTTTTCTCCACACCCTCTCCAGCATGTGTTGTTTGTAGATTTTCTGATGATGCCCATTCTAACTGGTGTGAGGTGATACCTCATTGTACTTTTGATTTACATTTCTCTAATATTAGTGATGTTGAGCAGCTTTTCATGTGCTTCTTGGCCATCTGTATGTCTTCTTTGGAGAAATGTCTATTTAGGTCTTCTGCCCATTTTTGGATTGGGTTGTTTTTTTTAATATTGGGCTGCATGAGCTGTTCATGTATTTTGGAGATTAATCCTTTGTCCGTTGATTGGTTTGCAAATATTTTCCCCCTTTCTGAGGGTTGTCTTTTGTCTTTTTGTCTTGTTTGTAGTTTCCTTTGCTGTGCAAAAGCTTTTTAGTTTCATTAGGTCCCATTTGTTTATTTTTGGTTTTATTTCCATTACTCTAGAAGGTGGATCAAAAAAGATCTTGCTGTGATTTATGTCATAGAGTGTTCTGCCTATGTTTTCCTCTAAGAGTTTTATAGTGTCCGGTCTTAAATTTAGGTCTCTAATCCATTTTGAGTTTATTTTTGTATATGGTGTTAGGGAGTGTTCTAATTTCATTCTTTTACATGTAGCTGTCCAGTTTTCCCAGCACCACTTATTGAAGAGACTGTCTTTTCTCCATTGTATATCTTTGCCTCCTTTGTCATAGATTAGTTGATCATAGGTGCGTGGGTTTATCTCTGGGCTTTCTGTCCTGTTCCATTGATCTATATTTCTGTTTTTGTGCCAGTACCATACTGTCTTGATTACTGCAGCTTTGTAGTATAGTCTGATGTCAGGGAGTCTGATTCCTCCAGTTCCGTTTTTTTCCCTCAAGACCACTTGGGCTATTCAGGGTCTTTTGTGTCTCTATACAAATTTTAAGATTTTTTGTTCTAGTTCTGTAAAAATTACCATTGGTAATTTGATAGAGATTGCATTGAATCTGTAGATTGCTTTGGGTAGTATAGTCATTTCACAATGTTGATTCTTCCAATCCAAGAACATGGTATATCTCTCCATCTGTTTGTATCATCTTTAATTTCTTTCATCAGTGTCTTATAGTTTTCTGCATACAGATCTTTTGTCTCTCTAGGTAGGTTTATTCCTAGGTATTTTATTCTTTTGGTTGCAATGGCAAATGGGAGTGTTTCCTTAATTTCTCATTCAGATTTTTCATCATTAGTGTTTAGGAATGCAAGAGAAATCTGTGCATTAATTTTCTATCCTGCAACATTACCAGATTCATTGATTAGCTCCAGTAGTTTTCTGGTGGCATCTTTAGGTTTCTCTATATATAGTATCATATTATCTGCAAACAGTGACAGTTTTACTTCTTCTTTTCCAATTTGTATTCATTTTATTTCTTTTTCTTCTCTGATTGCTGTGGCTAGGACTTCAAAAACTATGTTGAATAATAGTGGTGAGAGTGGACATCCTTGTCTTGTTCCTGATCTTAGAGGAAATACTTTCAGTTTTTCACCATTGAGAATGATGTTTGCTGTGGGTTTGTCGAATATGGCCTTTATTATGTTGAGGTAGGTTCCCTCTATGCCCCATTTCTGGAGAGTTTTTATCATGAACAGGTGTTGAATTTTGTCAAAACTTTTTCTGCTTCTATTGAGATGATCATATGGTTTTTCTTCTTCAATTTATTAATATGGTGTATCATATTGATTGATTTGCTTATATTGAAGAATCCTTGCATCCTTGGGATAAATCCCACTTGATCATGGTGTATGATCCTTTTAATGTGCTGCTGGATTCTGTTTGCTAGTATTTTGTTGAGGATTCTTGTGTCTATATTTATCACTGATATTGGTCTGTAATTTTCTTTTTTTGTCGTATCTTTGTCTGGTTTTGGTATCAGGGTGATGGTAGCCTCATAGAATGAGTTTGCGTGTGTTCCTTCCTCTGCAATTTTTTGGAAGAGTTTGAGAAGGATAGGTGTTAGCTCTTCTCTAAATGTTTGATAGAATTCACCTGTGAATCCATCTGGTCCTGGAGTTTTTGTTTGTTGGAAGATTTTTTTTTTTAATTTAATTAATTTATTTATTTATGGCTGTGTTGGGTCTTCGTTTCTGTGCGAGGGCCCTCTCCCGTTGCGGCAAGTGGGGGCCACTCCCCATCGCGGCGCGCGGGCCTCTCACCATCGCGGCCCCTCCTGCTGCGGAGCACAGGCCCCAGACGCACAGGCCCAGTAATTGTGGCTCACGGGCTCAGCCGCTCCGCCGCATGCGGGATCCCCCCACACCAGGGCCCGAACCCGTGTCCCCCGCATTGGCAGGCAGACTCCCAACCACTGTGTCACCAGGGAAGCCCTGTTGGAAGATTTTTAATCACAGTTTCAATTTCATTACTTGTGATTGATCTGTTCATATTTCTATTTCTTCCTGGTTCAGTCTTGGAAAATTATACCTTTCTAAGAATTTGTCCATTTCTTCCAGGTTGTCCATTTTATTGGCATAGAGTTGCTTTTAGTAGTCTCTTAGGATGCTTTGTATTTTTGCGGTGTCCATTGTAACTTCTCCTTTTTCATTTCTAATTTTATTGATTCGAGTCCTCTCTTTTTCTTGATGTGTCTGGCTAATGGTTTATCAATCTTGTTTATCTTCTCAAAGAACCAGGTTTAGTTTTATTGATCTTTGCTATTGTTTTCTTTGTTTCTATTTCATTTATTTCTTCTCTGATCTTTATGATTTGTTTCCTTCTACTAACTTTGGGTTTTGTTTGTTCTTCTTTCTCTAGTTCCTTTAGGTGTAGGGTTAGATTGTTTATTTGAGATGTTTGTTGTTTCTTGAGGTAGGATTGTATTGCTATAAACGTCCCTCTTAGAACTGCTTTTGCTGCATCCCATAAGTTTTGGATCATCGTGTTTTCATTGTCATTTGTCTCTAGGTATTTTTTGATTTCCTCTTTGATTTCTTCAGTGATCTCTTGGTTATTTAGTAACGTATTGTTTTGCCTCATGTGTTTGTGATTTTTACATTATTTTTCCCTGTAATTGATTTCTAATCTCATAGCATTGTGGTCAGAAAAGATACTTGATATGATTTCAATTTTCTTAAATTTACCAAGGCTTAATTTGTGACCCAAGATGTGATCTATCCTGGAGAATATTCCTTGCGGACTTGAGACGAAAGTGTAATCTGCTGTTTTTGGATGTAATGTCCTATAAATATTAATTAAATCTATCTGGTCTATTGTGTCATTTAAAGCTTGTGTTTCCTTATTAATTTTCTGTTTGGATGATCTGTCCATGGTGTAAGTGGGGTGTTAAAGTCCCCTACTATTATTGTGTTAGTGTCAATTTCCTCTTTTATAGCTGTTAGCTGTTGCCTTATGTATTGAGGTGCTCCTATGTTGGGTGCATATATATTTATAATTGTTATATCTTCTTCTTGGATTGATCCCTTGATCACTATGTAATGTCCTTCCTTTTCTCTTGTAACATTCTTTATTTTAAAGTCTATTTTGTCTGATATGAGAATTACTACTCCAGCTTTCTTTTGATTTCCATTTGAATGGAATATCTTTTTCCATCCCCTCACTTTCAGTGTGTATGTTTCCCTAGTTCGGAAGTGGGTCTCTTGTAGACAGCATATATATGGGTCTTGTTTTTGTATCCATTCAGCGAGCCTGTGTCTTTTGTTTGGAGCATTTAATCCATTCATGTTTAAGGTAATTATTGATACGTATGTTCCTATGACCATTTTCTTAATTGTTTTGGGTTTGTTTTTGTAGGTCCTTTTCTTCTCTTGTGTTTCCCACTTAGAGAAGTTCCTTTAGTATTTGTTGTAGAGCTGGTTTGGTGGTGCTGAATTCTCTTAGCTTTTGCTTGTCTGTAAAGCTTTTGATTTCTCCATCAAATCTGAATGAGATCCTTGCTGGGTAGAGTAATCTTGGTTGTAGTTTCTTCCCTTTCATCACTTTAAATATATCATGCCACTCCCTTTTGTCTTGTAGAGTTTCTGCTGAGAAATCAGCTATTAACCTTATGGGAGTTCCCTCGTATGTTATTTGTCATTTTTCCCTTGCTGCTTTCAGTAATTTTTCTTTGTCTTTAATTTTTGCCAGTTTGATTACTGTGTGTCTTGGCAGGTTTCTCCTTGGGTTTATCCTGTACGGGACTCTCTGCACTTCCTGGACTTGGATGGCTATTTCCTTTCTCATGTTAGGAAGTTTTCGACTATAATCTCTTCAAATATTTTCTCTGGTCCTTTCTCTCTCTCTTCTCCTTCTGGGATCCCTATAATGCGAATGTTGTTGTGTTTAATGTTGTCCCAGAAGTCTCTTAGGCTGTCTTCATTTCTTTTCATTCTTTTTTCTTTATTCTGTTCAGCAGCAGTGAATTCCACCATTCTGTCTTCCAGGTCACTTATCCGTTCTTCTGTCTCAGTTATTCTGCTATTGATTCCTTCTAGTGTAGTTTTTATTTCAGTTTTTGTATTGTTTATCTCTGTTTGTTTGTTCTCTAATTCTTCTAGATCTTTGTTAAAGATTTCTTGCATCTTCTCAATCTTTGCCTCCATTCCTTTTCCGAGGTCCTGGACCATCTTCGCTATCATTATTCTGAATTCTTTTTCTGGAAGGTTGCCTATCTCCACTTCATTTAGTTGTTTTTCTGGGGTTTTATCTTGTTCCTTCATCTGGTACATAGCCCTCTGCCTCTTCATCTTGTCTATCTTTCTGTGAATGTGGTTTTCCTTCCACAGGCTGCAGGATTGTAGTTCTTCTTGCCTCTGCTGTCTGCGCTCTGGTGGATGAAGCTATCTAATAGGCTTGTGCAAGCTTCCTGATGGGGGGGACTGGTGGTGGGTAGAGCTGGCTGTTGCTCTGGTGGGCAGAGCTCAGTAAAACTTTAATCCGCTTGTCTGCCGATGGGTGGGGCTGGTTTCCCTCCCTGTCCATTGTTTGGCCTGCGGTGACCCAACACTGGAGCCTACGTGGGCTCTTTGGTGGAGCTAATGGCAGACTCTGGGAGGGCTCACGCCAAGGAGTACTTCCCAGAACTTCTGCTGCCAGTGTCCTTGTCCTCACGGTGAGACACAACCCCCCCCCCCGCCTCTGCAGGGGACCCTCCAACAGTAGCACGTAGGTCTGGTTCAGTCTCCTATGGGGCCAATGCTCCTTCCCCTGGGTCCCGACGCACACACTACTTTGTGTGTGCCTTCCAAGAGTGGAGTCTCTTTTCCCCCAAGTCCTGTCAAAGTCCTGCAATCAAATCCCGCTACCCTTCAAAGTCTGATTCTCTAGGAATTCCTCCTCCCAGTGCCAGACCCCCAGGTTGGGAAGCCTGATGTGGGGCTCAGAACCTTCACTCCAGTGGGTGGACTTCTGTGGTATAAATTCTTCAATTTGTGAGTCACCCACCCAGCAGTTATGGGATTTGATTTTATTGTGATTGCGCCCCTCCTACCGTCTCATTGTGGCTTCTCCTTTGTCTTTGGGTGTGGGATATCTTTTTTGGTGTGTTCCAGGGTCTTCCTGTCGATGATTGTTCAGCAGTTAGTCTATATAACCTTTTATTAGCCTCAGTTTCTTCACCTCAGTCCTTGGCTCGTCCTTCCGCTCGGTTCCTCCCAGCCTCACCAAGGCTGCAGCTGCACTACCAGGTTCCCACAGCCCCAGGCGGAACCATACCAGCCCCACTCGAGCACCCCTACTCATTTGTTATTTTGTCATCCAGTTGACCTTTGTCCTCAGGCTTGTCTCTGCAGGGTTGGAAAATGGCTGCGGCAGCTCCAGCATCAACACTTACACAAAACTGCCTTTGAACCTATTGACAGCTTTTACTCCCTATAGTAGCACTTGACTGACTCTAAGCATAGTCTTTAATTGTACTTCAACATGCTTTACAAAATGTTGTCTGCATGATTTAACTCCAGGGATCCATTTTTTGTCTCTCTAACTGTGTGTCTGTCTGGTGTACCCTTCCTTCTTGCCAATGATCTTGCTATTAAAGATACTGATTTTGCAGAAAGGGATGCAAATGAAAATTGATTTCCCATTGGGCCATGTCATGATTTTCTCATATAACACTGTTAAATATGGCCTGGGAGCAATGTTATTTTTAAAGTATTTTGTACTATGATTCTGTGGGAAACAATAGCACATCAAACTCCTTTACTGAACGTTAAAGTGCCAGGATGGGTATTTCAATACATTTGTATGGAGATCTCCTTTCCCCAGACTGGTATGCTATGTGGGTGACTTGGAGGCTGAAAAGTTGATGCCCATTCAAACTGATATAAAAATCTATTTTAAGAACATCTCTTAAAGGTGCAAGGGAGAAAGATGAGAAGGAGGATTACAGCTATTTATTCACATAACTCCCTTAGCAAAACAATAGCCCTGCTGCAAAATGGACCCACCATCCTTAGAAAGAAGGTTAGTAATCATGTTTTGTTACTTAAGAATGATCCAGGTGACTTATCAAAGTATTCCTTTCAGGCACATCTAGTACTTTCTTTGAGATAAGCTCTTGTAGATAACATTTTCTCAATCTCATTTTTTTTTTTTTAACTGATGCTTTAGTGTGCCTTATATATTGGTGAGCCAAGTAACCTCAGTCTGGCATACCTTCAATCTGGTTCTGTCTATACCAATTATTACATCTATGGGATTTGCACTTTACTAAACAGTGTGGAGCCCACTGCCATGGACTAAGGACATGGTGTTTCTTTCTTACTCAGACTAGTCATTGGATTTAACAATTAAATGAAAACAATTGCTAGCCAGTGATTCAGAAATACTGTTCTTTCTCCCTTGCTAAATATTAGTGAGATAAACTTAGGTAAGGAATCAGGTATCAACTATATTTCTCTTTCACTTAAACTTTGATCATTGCTTCCTAACTTGTTTTCCATTCCCAAACACATTCTCAAACAATAGTGATTATCATGGGATGGGAGAGGATCCATACCAGTCCTAGAGTGTGTGATATCCCTGGTTAAAACCCCCATTTAAATTACTACATAAATAGCCATAAGCTAAGTAAGATCAGTTTCTTCTTACTACTAAACTGTTATTAAAATGGTCAAAGGAATTTAAAATGGATAAAAAGATGCACAAAGCCAAAATAAAGAAGGATGCCTTTTATATTGCAGATGCCTCAAGGAATTTCTGGAGTTGGATTGAAATAAGAAATGGCTCAAATCTATTCTTTCTGATAAAGATGTCCAGCATTATAGCAATAAGTAAAAGAGTTTATGGCAAAATCCCATTAACAGCCCTAATATAGGTGAGAGCTAATGATGAAGAAGAGACGTATTAGAGATGGAATATGTTATTTATTATTCCTTTTGAAGGTATGAATCTACAGCAAGGGCCAGCAAACTTCTTCTGTAAAGAGCCAAATAATAAGTATCTTAGGCTTTGCTGACTAAGTGGTGTCTGTAGCAGTTATTCACCTCTGCCATTGTAGCATGAAAGCAGCCATGGATGATAGAACAGAGTATATCTGTGTTCCAATAAAATTTTATTTATAGATACTGAGATTTGAATTTCACATAATTTTCATGTCATGAAACACGATTCTTCTTTTGATTTTTCTCCACAACTATTTAAAATGTTTTCTTAGCTTGAAGGTCATACAGAAATAGGTGACAGGCAAGACTTTGCCCCCTTTTCAGTTTGTTAATCCCTGACCTACAGCATGAGAAAGAAGTTCTGCCTAGTGGCCCCAGGGTATATGGAACAGTTCACCAAGCACTTAGAAGGGCATGGCAGGCAACAGCATCAAGAACAAGACCAGTGACAATTTCTTGGTTTACCTGGCGTGGAGGCCTGGCCAAATCTGATGCTAGAAAACAATAGTCTTACAAAATTGTTTCAGCAAATGCACATAAACGTATACACATACACATATATGTTTCACATTGTTTTTGCAAAGCTGCCTATCCAGAAGAAAAATAGACAAAATAAATATGTAAGTTATATATACAAGTAGGCAAAATAAATGTGCAAGCTATTTATAAAAGAATAAAAAGACCCATTTATATATGAAAAGTTTCAATCTCACTAGAGATTGAAAAGGAGAATAAGTTAAAACAGCTCAATGCTATTTTTCACCTATCAAATTGATAAAAATTAAATAAGCATTAGTATCTAGAAAAGCTATTAGGGATGTGATTACTTTCATATTGCTGGTGGCAGTGTATAGTGTAATAACCATTCAACAAGCTATTCTACTGAAAGGACTTTGTCCTATTGAAATAAAAAATGACATAACATAAAAATTTATGTATAAGGATATGCATTATTGCAATGTTATTTATTATGGAAGAACGTTTGAATCAATTAAATGTTGAATAGTAAAAGATTGGTTAAGTATGGTACACCCATATGCTACAATTCTATGTGGCCAATAAAATCATTTACAGATTTTTTTTTTTGACATGAGAAACTGTTTATAATTTATTCTAAGTGAAACAAGAAGGTTATAAAAATATATATAGTATGGTCGCAAACTTTTAAAAGATTCTGTGTGTGGATGTAATATGTGGTGTGTAATGAGTGTGTGTGTGTGTGTGTGTGTTATTTATTTATTTAGTTATTTATTTATGGGACTATGGAACAAAGATTGGGTAGGCATGAAATAATAACTTAACAATAGTGATCTTTGTGTGTGGGGCCATCTGATATATAGATTTCTATAAAGATTATTGTTTTGCATTTTATAAAATGAAATTGTATGGTATGTATTCTTTTTTTTTTTTAATTTATTTATTTTTGGCTGTCTTGGGTCTTCGTTTCTGTGCGAGGGCTTTCTCCAGTTGCGGCGAGCGGGGGCCACTCTTCATCGCGGTGCGCGGGCCTCTCACTGTCGCGGCCTCTCCCGTTGCGGAGCACAGGCTCCAGACGCGCAGGCTCAGTAGTTGTGGCTCACGGGCTTAGTTGCTCCGCGGCATGTGGGATCTTCCCAGACCAGGGCTCGAACCCGTGTCCCCTGCATCGGCAGGCAGACTCTTAACCACTGCGCCACCAGGGAAGCCCTATGTATTCTTTTGAGTTGCTTTCTAATGTTTTCAAGTTTAATCCATGATAATGCATTTATTTTTGCTGTTGTGTGGTATTCCACTGTATGAATATACCTCACAAATTATTATGAACAGCAAGCACTCCTATGAAGAGTATTGGACATATCTTGTAATGTATATGTGTAAGAATTTGTCTAAGGTATAGATCATTGGAGTAAAATTAATGAGAGGTAAGGAATAATCACATTTAACTCTATTAGATTATACCAAAATGTGTGCCAAAATTCATACTTCTACCACCAGTATATTGTTTGTTCTTCCACATTCTGAAAAATGCTCAGCCATTATATAATTGAATATTATTTCCTTTCTTTCTCTTGTTTCTATTTGGAACTCTGATTATTCATATGTTAGACCTTTCCAATATATCTTCTATGCACCTTAATCGCTCTTTCATATTTTTCCTTTTTATTTTATTTTAGTTTCATATCTCTGGGCTCATTTTGGGTAACATTTTTGGCTTAATCATCTAGTCCACTAATTTTTTCTGCAGCTGCATATAATTTAATTTTTAACCATTCATTAAAGTTTTAATTTTAATAATTATATTTTCCATTTTCATAAGTTATTTTTGGTACTTTTCCAAATATACTTAGTCATTTCCCCCCTTTTCTTATTCCTTGCTTATATTTAAGCCTCTTTAAATTTTTTTGAAAAATATTAAACATTCTTATTTTATATAAATATTGAATAGTCCTAATATGTGAAGTCATTATAGTTCTGATTCTTCTATCTACTTTTTATGTTGACTTTCATCTCAGTACTCTGTTTCCTTTTTGTTTTTGTTGTCTTTTACTTGGAGCATGCTTTTCTTGGAATTTTATCTGAGGTAGTATTTAGCAGCATGGACTGAGTTTTTATATTTTCTGAGAAGGTTTGCATATGGTTCTGCTAATTGTTTTAGTTCACTATAACTCAAGACCACTTCAAACTAAATTATTTTCATTAGGTGTTTTGTCCTACAAAGTAGCAGAAATTTGGATTGAAAAATGCATCTGATAATTGACTTGTATTAACATTCTATTTCTTTTTTCCTTTGGATTATGAATCAAATCACAGGCATGTCTCCTTGCTCTCCTCTACTAAGAAGTTTATTTATTCTTCATTTACCCTTCCACTGAGGGTGTAGTTCTCTGATGGTCTAGATTTATATGTGGGCCCAACCTCCTATTAAATTTCTAACTTTGCCTATACCCTGTATTAGTCTTCTCAAGCTGCCATAACAAGACACCACAGATAGGGTGGCTTAAACTACAGAAATTCATTTCCTCACATTTCTAGAGCTGCAAGTCAGATCAGAGTGCCAGTATGGTTGGTTTCTGGTGAGAATTCTCTTCCTGGTTGGGGATGTCTGCCTTCTCATGGTGTCCTCACATGGTGAAGAGAGAGATTAACCTCTCTCTTTACTTATAAGTCTGCCAATCCTATTGAATTAGGACCCTTATGACCTCATTTAACCTTAATTGCCTCCTAAAAGCCCTGTCTCCAAATGAGGTCACGTTGGGGGATAGGGCTTCAACATAAGAATTTTAGGTTGGGTCACAATTCAGACCATACTACACCCTAAACTTCAATCTCTTGATTCCTATACATTGCACAATTATCAAAAACAAACAAGTTTAAAGCCACCAAAATGTTGCAGAAACATTTTCTACATGATGAAAATTGTATAGAGTGCATATTATATCCCACAATTTCAGCTTTACCTTCATGTTTGGCTTCTTCAAATTTCTTCATTTTTGGCAGCTCAGCAATCCATTTTTAGAGCTTGATTCTTGGTGAAATTCTCTATCACATCATTGTTTTTTTTTTGTTTTTTGTTTTGTTTTGTTTTTAAAATTTTTATTTTATTTTTATTTTTGGCTACATTGGGTCTTCGTTGCTGCACGTGGGCTACTCTTCTTTGCGGTGTGCGGGCTTGTCATTGCGGCGGCCCCTCCTGTTGCAGAGCACGGGCTCTAGGCACGCAGGCTTCAGTAGTTGTGGCACGTGGGCTCACGTTGTGACTGGCGGGCTCTAGAGCGCAGGCTCAGTAGTTGTGGCGCATGGGGCCTAGTTGCTCCATGGCATGTGGGATCCTCCCGGACCAGGGAGGGTTCGAACCCGTGTCCCCTGCATCAGCAGGCGGACTCCCAACCACTGCGCCACCAGGGAAGCCCCACATCATTGTTTTACCTATCTTTTTCTGTAATTTGGGGAGATGTTGATCACAGTTAATATCCTTGCCTGATTAACTCCAATATCTGGATCGCCTGTGCATCTGATTTTGGTTTTTGTTTTGTTTTCACTCTTGGTTTTCAGATGTAGTATCCTATTTGAAAACATGTCTAGTAAGTTTTCACTGAATGTCAGACATTGTGTATAACAAACTATGCAAATGATGGCATTTTTCTCCAGAGATAGTTTACCCCTTTGTGTGCTAGGCATAGAGAGTGGGGAGTGAGCATGTAAATCCAACCAAATATTTATCTGAGTTAAAGGTGGGTTGCTATTTGGAAAGTACACATGTACCCTGCTAGGCCTTTTTTCCTAGGGCATAGCTCCTTAGGACTTTCAACTAAAATCCTAGTGTCTTCACCAATGTCCCTCCTTCTAATGGGTGCTAAATTCTGATCTTGGTCTTTTCTGCATGGAAAGACTGCAGAAAACTCCAGTCTTCTTTTCAGGGGCTTTCTGCTTAGTCTCAGAACTTGGCAAATGTCTAAAAAGGAAAACTGGCCATGTGTTTTCCCATGAAAGTTCTGCTGGTTTCTCTGACCCTTGACAGTGATCTTTTATCCAGATTCTCATCCTCTTACTCTCAAACCAGAAGTGGAAATTGTCCCTAAAGAAAGATCAGATACAGTGTATCATCCCACATCTCTGTGGTTCTCCTTTTTCATAATTTTGGCTGCCAAAGTCTTTGTTTCTTTAGTGGTTTTCTGATACATTTTCATGAGCTATTTTAAAAATTTATTTAGCTTTTATAATTGTTCTTAGTAAAAGCATTTGTATGCTACAAGTAATATAATTCTACACATACATAGATGTATGAAGAATGCATTTAAAATATATTTATTCATATTTAATTCAACTTTGTACATTGTTTTTATCAGAAATATTGTTCTAGGTAACCTGACTTACATAGTGTCAGAAACAAAAACTGATTAAGATAAGAATTTTTCTGAAGAGAATTATTTTTGTGGTTTATGATATGATCTATCGATAGAACAGACACTGAAAGTAAAAAAAGCCAACTAGACATAAGAGATATTGATGATGATCTGCCATCCTTTAATCTCTAATTTTTAAATATGTGAGCATAAAATATGCATGAAGAAAGTACATGAACTTAAGTATAATGCTAAACTATTTATCATAAGCTGAACATATCCATGTAAGCACAACCCAGGTCAAGAAACAGAATATTATCTCTATCTCAGAAGTCCCCTTCTCCCAATTACTACTCCACTCTCCTTTAAAAGTAATCACTATCTTGGCTTCCTATACCATTACTGAATAAAATATTCTACTATGTGAATCAACTACAACTCATTTATCAATTATACAGTTTATGGGCTTTTGGTTGTTTCCAATTTGACACAATTATGAATAATGGTTTTTTAAACATTCTTATACAGATACTTTAATGCACCCATGCACTTCAGATTTATATATGATTAGGTATGGAACTGATGCATCATAGGATATGTTTATATTCAATTTTTATAGGTAATTACAGGTTTTCTCAACAGTCACATTAATTTACAGACTCATAGGCAGTAATTGAGAATTCCACTTGCTTCAAAAGTTTGGCAACACTTGGCATAATCAGTGTTTTTAATTTTAATCATATTGATGGGTGTATGATGGAATTGAGATACTAATTAGCATTTCCCTGATTATTTTTTATACATTTGGTGGCCATTTGGATGTCCTCTTTTGTGAAGTACCTCTTTGAGTGTCCTGACTATTTTTCTATTGGTTGTCTGTCTTTATTTATTAAGCCTATAAGCCCTTTGTCACTTATATGTAGGGTTATAATCTTGACAGTAAAGAGATACACTATTAATAATTACATTGGGTTTTCTTGAACAAACTTGGATACACGATGACATAATTTTATATTGTTTTAAATCAACTTTACTGAGGAATAATTTACATACAAAAAATGCACCCATTTAAAGTGTACAATTTGACGAGCTTTGACAAATCTATATACTTATGTAACTACCACAACAATTGATATATAAAATATTTCCATCACCTCTTGTGTCTCTTCCTATTCAATTTCCCACCTTCACCTGACCCTAGGCAATCACTGATCTGTTTTCTGTCACTATAAAATATATATTTTTTTTCTAGAGTTTTGTATAAATGAAATCATATAGCATATACTTTTGTGTCTGGTTTCTTTTGCTCAGCATAATGTTTTTGAGATTTATCCATGTTGTTACCTGTATCATAGTTCATTTCTTTTTATTTCTAAGTAGTATTTCATTTTATAGATATACCACAATTTGTTTGTCTATTTGCCTTTTCATGAACTTATTTGTTGTTTCCAGATTTTGGTTTATTAAGAATAATGCTTCCAAAAATAATTTTGTACAAGTCTTTGTGGCAGATATATTCATTTTTCATGGATGAACACCCAAGGGTTGAATTGTTAGGTTGTACAGTAACTGCGTGTTTAGTTATTTAAGGAACCACCAAAAGTTTCTCTAAAGTGTTGTAGATTTTATATTAATAGCAGTGATTTTTGAAGGCTCTAGTTACTACACATACTCAACAGTGCTTGGTACTGTTAATCTTTTTAATTTTAGCTTGTGTAGTGTTATCTCATGATGACTAGTAATGTTGAGAATCAACAATGTTTTTCTTCCACTGAGGAAAAGTTTAATTTTCTACTAAGCCCATCCAGTGAAAATTATAGTTTGGATATTGTATTTTTTAGTCTCTAGAAATTACATTTGGTTCTTTTAAAAATATGTTCCCTCATTGTGTTCACATTTTTCTTTAAAGCTTTGTACATATTGAACATATTTGTAAAAGCTCTTTTAATATTCATGTTTGCTAGTTCCATCAACTATGTTATTTCTTGGTTTATTTCTATTGACAAATTTTTCTGTGGATTATAAGCCCTTTTTAAAATTCTTTTCTGCCTTATTGCCTACCTAGTTACTTTGATTGCATGCTAGATATTCTGAATTTTACCTTGTCTAATGCTGGATTTTGCTATATTTCTTTAAAAAATATTGGACTTATTCTGGCAGAGAGTTGTGTTACTTGCTAAATAGCTTGATAACTTTGAAGCTTATTTTTAATTTTTTGCTGTTTTATTTTGTTTTATTTTAGGACAAACCTAGAGTACCTTTCCTCTATGGCTAGTTTAGTCCCAATAATAAGACATAACTCTTTTGGGGTCTGTACTGAATAACCTGTGTATGCAGTGAATTATAAACTTATTATTTCAATAAATATTTCTTGAATTCTTTCCTTTGGCAAGACACCAGGGGAGGATGTGATGCTCCAATACAATTTAAACAATTCCCTGAGTGCTAAATTCCAAGCTTCAATAAACTGTTTGCACAGACTAATAGCAGCAGGGCTTTCTCTGATGAATAAAAAGAGAGTATTGTCTTTGTTCTTTTAAAAAAGAATAAGAAAATCACCTGAGTAATTTCCAGCTTCTCAGACGTAGTCTCAAGATTACACAGCAAAAAATTACTAAACAGAATGAGAAAAATCCAGTGGTCTCATCCAACCTGCCCTGGTTGTTTTTAGAAGAGGACAATCAACAGTAACAATTACGAAACATGATGGAACAAAATAAATGAGGCTCCAAGAAACATTCTCCGTCTTCATTTATTGGTCTTGCAACAGTTTTTGAGTCAGGGCCAGCTAATTTGTATCAAGCTGATGTGGACAAACTTTTTTTTTTTAACAACTTTATTGAAGTATAATTGCTTCACAATGGTGTGCTAGCTTCAGCTGCATTACAAAGTGAATCAGCCATACGTGTACACATATCCCCGTATCTCCTCCCTCTTGAGTCTCCCTCCCAACCTCCCTATCCCACCCACCCCTCTAGGTGGTCACAAAGCATCAAGCTGATCTCCCTGTGCTATGCGGCTGCTTCCCACTAGCTATCTATTTTACATTTTTACATTTGGTAGTGTATATATGTCAATGCAGCTCTCTCACTTCGTCCCAGCTTACACTTCCCCCTCCCCGTGTCCTCAAGTCCAATCTCTACATCTGCGTCTTTATTCCTGTCCTGCCCCTAGGTTCTTCAGAACCATTTTTTTTTTTTTAAGATTCCATATATATGTGTTAGCATACAGTATTTGTTTTTCTCTTGCTGACTTACTTCACTCTGTATGACAGTCTCTAGGTCCATCCACCTCACTATAAATAACTCAATTTCGTTTCTTTTTATGGCTGAGTAATAGTCCATTGTATATATGTGCCACATCTTCTTTATCCATTCATCTGTCGATGGACACTTAGGTTGCTTCCATGTCCTGGCTATTGTAAATAGAGCTGCAATGAACACTGTGGTACATGACTCTTTTTGAATTATGGTTTTCTCAGGGTATATGCCCAGTAGTGGGATTGCTGGGTGGTATGGTAGTTCTATTTTTAGTTTTTTAAGGAACCTCCCTACTGTCTCCATAGTGGCTGTATCAATTTACATTCCTACCAACAATGCAAGAGGGTTCCCTTTTCTCCACACCCTCTCCAGCATTTATTTTTTGTAGATTTTTTGATGATGGCCATTCTGACTGGTGTGAGGTAGTTTTTGTAGTAGTTGTAGTTTTGTGGTTTTGATTTGCATTTCTCTAATGATTAGTGATGTTGAGCTTTAACAGGTGTTTCATTTCTGCTTGAGCAGTTTTTCTGAAATGCATCTCCCTACTTCCACTCTCACTCCAATCCTCCAGATTTTTCTCAAAACAGAGTGTTGATCATGCCACCCCTTTATCCAACCCACCAACAGATGATCATTGTATATAGAGTATAACTTCTTAACCAACACTCCTGCCAACATTTATCTCATAGCCCATTCAGTTACACATGCTGTACCCTGACCACACACTATCAGACATCATCTTTTTGCTGTATTTCCTCCACACACACACGTCCCTATTCCTCTGCCATGCCTTTGTTCATTGCCATAGCCTATATGGAGTATCCTATCCCCCATCTCTTTATTTCAGATCCCTAAGTAATCATCAGGCCCACGATGAAGTTTGACCTCAGTTCAGGTCAACAGATATTTAAGGAGTACCCAGGCTTGCACCAAATAGTATGAGAGGCCCTGAGGATGTAAAATGAAGATAGAAGATCAGTTCCTTTTCTCAAGAAGCTCACAGTCTAAGAGGAGTGACAGATATGGGCAGAGCATGTCCACATGGCCATGAAGTGCCATCCTGACCACCCCCATCCCATCCATAGCACAGAGTAATGCAATGTCAGGGTGCTGTGGTGGCTCAGGAGAGGTCACCACTTGCTCAGCCTAGACGAAAGTGTTGCCGGAGGAAATTATCTGGGTTTGTTTTTTTGTTTGTTTGCTTTTTAATTGAAGTATAGTTGATTTACAATATTATATTAGTTTCAGGTGTACAACATAGTGATTCAGTATTTATACAGATTATAATTCATTAAAAGTTATTACAAGATAATGACTATAATTCCCTGTGCTATACAATATGTTTGTTGCTTATCTATTGTATATGTAGTAGTTTATATCTCTTAATCCTATACCCCTAGCAGGTAGGTCTGGCCCAGTCTCTTATGAGGTCACCGCTTTCTTTCCCTGCTGTGCACAAGACCCTGTGTGTGCCCTCCAAGAGTGGAGTTTCTGTTTCCCCTAGTCCTACAGAATTCCTGTGATCAAACCCTGCTGGCTTTCAAAGCCAGATTCTCTAGGGGTCCTCCTCCCATTGCCAGACCCCCAGGCTGGGGAGCCTGATGTGGGGCTCAGGACTTTCACTCCTCTGGGAAAACTTCTGTGGTATAATTGTTGTTTTCCAGTTTGTGGATCGCCTACCAAGTGTGTATGGGATTTGATGTCATTGGGATTGTGCCCCTCCTACCATCTTGTTATGGCTTCTTCTTTGTCTTTGGATGTAGGTTATCTTTTTTGGTAGGTTCCAGCATTTTATTGTCAGTGGTTGTTCAACAGTTAGTTGTGATTTTGGTGTTTCTGTTAGAAGGGGTGAACTCACTTCCTTCTACTCTTGCCATCTTGTCCTGCTGTCCCCTTAATCCTATACCCCTAATTCTCCCCTTCCCTCTTCCCTCTCCCACTTGGTAACCACTAGTTTGTTTCCCATATCTGTGATTGTTTTTCTGTTTTTCATATATATTCGTTTGTATTATATTTTAGATTGTACATATAAGTGATATCATACAGTATCTGTTTTTGTCTGACTTATTTCACTAAGCATAACGTTAACTAGGTCCATCCACATTGGTACAAATGGCAGAATTTCATTCTTTTTTATGGCTGAGTAATATTCCATTATATATATATATATATATATATATATATATATATATAGTGTTTTATATATATACAACACTTCTTCTTTATCCATTGGTAAGTTGATGGGCACTTGGGTTGCTTCCTAATCTTGGCTATTGGAAATAGTGCTGTTACGAACATTGGGATGCACAAATCTTTTTGAATTAGTATTTCTGTTTTTTTTCTGGATATATACCCAGGAGTGGAATTGCTAGATCATAGGATATTTCTATCCTAAAGTGAGTTCACCCCCTTCTAACAGAAATCATAGATTTTTAGTTTTTTGAGGACACTCCATACTGGTTTCCATTGTTGCTTGAACCAATTTACATTTTCACCAATAGTGTGCAAGGGTTCCCTTATATCTGCATCCTCTCCAACATTTGTTACTTGCAGACTTTTTGATGATAGCCATTTTGACAGGTGTGAGGTGATATCTCATGGTGGTTTCGATTTGCATTTCTCCAATAATTAGCAATGTTAAGCCTCTTTTCATGTGTCTGTTGTCCATCTGTATGTCTTCTTTGGAAAAATGTCTTCTGACCATTTTTTGTTTGGGTTGTTTTTTTGATATTGAGTTGTATGAGTTGTTTATATATTTTAGATATTAACTCCTTATTGGTCATATCATTTGCAAATATTTTTTCCCATTCCATAGATTGTCTTTTCGTTTTGTTGATGGTTTCCTTTGATGTGCAAAAGTTTTTAAGTTTAATTAGATCCCATTTGTTTATTTTTGCTTTTATTTCTTTTACCTTAGGAGATAGATCCAAGAAAATATTGCTAGGATTTATGTAAAAGTGTGTTCTGCCTCTGTTCTTTCCTAGGGGTTTTATGGTTTCAGGTCTTACATTTAAGTCTTTAATCCATTTTGAATATATTTTTATATATGATGTGAGAAAATTTTCTAATCTCATTGTTTTACACGTAGCAGTTTAGTTTTCCCAACACCACTTGCTGAAGAGACTGTCTTTTCTCCAGTGTATATTCTTACCTCCTTTGTCATAGATTAATTGACCATAGGGTCAATTGTGTGGGTTTATTTCAGTGCTCTCTATTCTGTTCCATTGATCTCTGTTTTTGTGCCAGTATCATGCTGTTTTGATTACTGTAGTTTTGTAGTATAGTCTGGGAGGGTGAAACCTCTTTTTAACTTTTGCCATTTTAATTATTCTATGTCTTGGTGTGAGTCTGTTTGGGCTCATCTTGTTTGGGACCTTCTGTGCTTCCTGTAGCTGGATATGTGTTTCCTTCTTCAGGTTTAGGAAGTTTTCAGCCATAATTTCCTCAAATACATTTTTGATCCCCTCTCTCTCTCTTCTCTTTCTGAAACCCCTATAATGTCAATATTAGAATGTTTAATGTTATCATACAGATCTATTAAATTGCTTTCATTAAAAATTTTTTTTTCTTTCTGCCTGTTCTAATTGGGTGATTTCCATTATTCTATATTCCAGATCACTTATGTGTTTTTCTGTATCACTTAGTCTGTTATTCATTCCTTCTAGTGTGGTTTTTATTTCAACTATTGAATTGTTCATTTCTGATTGGGTCTTTTTCTATATTTTCTAGTTCCCTTTTGAAATAATCCATGTTTAGATCAATTCTTTTCCCTAATTAAGTTAACATTTTTATTACTAATGTTTTGAATTTTTCATCTGATAAATTATTTATTTCTGTTTTATTATTTTTTCAGTGATTTTTCTCTTGCTCTTTCAGTTGAGAGTAGTTCCTCTGCCTTTTAATTTTACTTAACTTTCTCTGATTCTATGAATTTAGGTGAAACACTTACCTACAGTGATCTTAAAGGAGTGTTCTCATGTGGGAGCATCCCTATGCAGACAGTGTGTACCCAATGCCTTTGGTGGGAGGCCTGGATTTGATGTGGACTCTATTCATGTCTTTCCTCAGGGTTTGCTGGCAGCTATCACCTTGGTAGGGGTTGGGACTGGAGATGGAGGTGCTAGAGCTGGCACTGAGTGTGAGGCAGGACTTCCTCTCTGCTCAGTGGCTGTCACCACCCTGTCATGGGTAGCGTCTGTTCCCAAATTGCTAGAGCAGAAGCCCTGAGGGTCTGGCTAAAGCTGGCTGTGTTTTCTTTAAGTGTTTTTTTTTCCCCCTCTCCCCACATTGGAACCTTTGCTGATCACTTCCCCCTGCCTCCACTGCCCCAGCCCTGTTGTGGGGCTGCTCTGCTGGGCTGGTGGTGGCCTGCATGGACTCTCGGCATGTGTTGGAAATTTAGTTGTGGTAGAGTGGCTGCTGTCAGAGATCTGGGTGGCTTCTAAGGCACTGCTTGAGTGAGTGCCAACATTGGCCACCGCTGTCCCATCCAAGCTCCACCCCAGGACTGGGTCATTGCTGCATCCCAAGTTCAGTTCTTTTCCCAGATCCTGGCAGCCCCAGATCTAGTGCCTCACTATGCTGTGGAGTGAGTGAGGCCAGAGCTTTCACTCAGGTCCAATTAGGGTGCACAGTGAGGCAATCATGGGAGCAGACCTCTCTCCACCCTGTCTTGGGAGCAAACAAGCATGCAATCATTCCTCCAGGCTTCTTACAGCCCTTCTATTTGTTGGAGCTGTTCTCCAACTAGTCAAGAGAGCTTGTCTCCTCTGCATAAGACCCCAGGAGTGGAACGCCCAGTCTGTGGCTCAACCTGCTCACTCCCCAGGGCAGATGTCTGCCTGTATAATCTCCCTTTTCCTCTGAGTTTCCTCTCAGGGGCCAAAGTCCTGACTCAATTACTTTTCTTCCTTTCCTACCTGATCATGTGTGTATCTTTCTTACCACCTTTGTTTTCTAGAAGTCCTTCTGCCAGATTCCAGTTGGTTTACAGTGAGAATTGTTCCACATGTGGATGTGTTTTTCATGTGTTCATGGGAAGAGGTGAGCTCCACATCTTCTTATTTGGCCATATTGATCAGAATGGGTTTGGTGTCAGATTAGAAGTTATTCATCAGTACAGAAAGTGAGGAAGGATGTTGCAGGCATAAGGAACATGAACCAAGATTGGAACCGTCTATGACACCTCTTCAAGCTCTCCTCATTTCCAAACTGAACTCTGTCTCATCAGTTCTATAATTATATTTTTTGTTGTTGCTGTTGCACCATTACAATATTAACAATATTCAACTTTGTATTTTAGTTACTTGATTATAGATTATTTATCAACTGCCCAGTAAATTCTAGGAATTGTGCTAAATCTTGCAAAAAGTTGTCTCATTTACTCCTCTCTACAACCTGTGAGATACACAGTAGTGTCATACTCATTAGGTGGATGAGGAAACTGAGGCCAGAGAAATAAACCACCTGAGGTTGCATAGCTATTCTACTGTGTATAACCATGAATGGAGTGTTGATAAATAATGTTTCTGAGGCTCTGCATGCAAAGATTCCAATTTAGTAAGTTTCAACTGGGACTCCTATGTGCATTTTATTCCAAGTTGATTGGAAACCATACTTGGAGGAACACTGAACTCATAAGAAAAAACTCTGGGACTTATGTCCAGACCTGTCAGCTTCCAGAACCTGTTTTTACATTTGCATGCCTTTGGAGGGGAGCAACACATTACTGTTGTGTCTTACAAAGTCAGCTTACAACTGAGACTTTCATGTTATAAATGTCAAAAAATGGCTCATTGCTAGGATTAAAGTGGACATTTCCAGTTTTTTGAGGGAAAGCAGCTTTATATTTCAGGATGAAATAATTTTGCTTTTATTGCTAATTGATATGTATCTTAGTGATGGGGTATTATAGTTAATGTTATGTATCAACCTTACTGGGCCACAGGGTGCCCACATATTTGGTCAAACATTATTTCTGAATGTGTCTATAGGTGTGTTTCCAATGAGATTAGCATTTGAATAGGTAGACTAAGTAAAACAGATTGCCCTCTCCAATGTGGGTGGGCATCATCCAATCCTTTGAGGACCTGAATAGAACTGAAAGAGAAAGGGAGAGTTCTCTCTCTCTGCCTAATTGCAGAGCTGGGACATCAGTCTTCTTTGGCCTTCGGACTGGAACTTATATTATTGGTGATGATGTTTCTCAGGCCTTCAGACTTAGACTACAACTTACGCCACCGATTCTCTGAATCTCTAGCTTGTAAATGATAGATCATGGGACTTCACAGCCTCATAATAGCATGAGCCACTTACAGATATGTATATGTGTATATATAATATAAAGATATATAAAAATATATCATCTATAAAGAGATATACAAAGAGATATGTATATGCATATATTACGTATATACGTGTGTGTGTGTGTGTAATAGAACCTATTGGTTCTATTACTCTAGAGAACTCTAATACACAGAGTTAAAAAGTTTTATGATTCTGTATTTTTTCCAAACTGGTTCTCACAAAATTACTAAGCCCTTCTATGCTGTTAATAACTTTCTATAAACATTTCCAATGCATTTGTCCTATTGAATTAGTGATTTTCCTAAAACACAAATCTGGCCATGTCACTCCATTACTTAAACCTCTACTATGACTTCTCGTCACCAAAAGGAAAGTGGCCACCATGTTTAGCCTGATGTCTAAGTTCATCTGAAATTGGATACCATGTCTCTCTCCAGCCTTTTTGTTCTACATCTTCACCTTTGTACCCTGTGTACCAGCCACTCCAAAGTACTTTTGGTTTTTCAAATTTGTGAAACTGTCTCCTGCCTCTTTGTCTGTAGTTCCCTCTGCCTGGGATGCTTTCCCCAGCTTTAACCAGCTGACAAATGCCCACTCCTCCTTTAAGACCTAACTCAAATGTCTCTTCCTTTGTGCCTAAATTCCTGATTTTTCTGAGCAGAAGTGATCATTCTCTCTTTGGTTCCATATATCTATTGTAGCACATTTTGTTTTTAAGCCTGTCTTCTCCATTAGACTGTGAACATCTTGAGAGCTGAGACAGTGCATTACCTCCATACTGTCAGTGCCTGCCACAAAAGGGTTCAGCTACTTCTTGCTGAGTAAATTAATAGGTGAGTGAAGGAATGAAAGAGTAGTTGGATGAATGAAGGCATGTGTCTTTATTTCCCATCTCACATTCAATCCATCAGGAAATCTGTTGGCTCTACCTTTAAAATATTTCCAGAACTTGATTATTTCCCACCACCTTCAATGCTACCATTCTGGTCTAAACCATCCTGGCCCCTAGCCAAGATTCCTCCAGTAGCTTCCTAATAGTTCTCTGTGCTTTGATCCTTGATAGTCCCTAAAGTATACTCCCAACATAGAAGCTAGACTTATCCTTGAAAAATACAAATCAGATCAAACCCTCCTCTGATTTGCATTTCACGAAGAATAAAAGCCCAAGTCCTTTCAATGGTTTACAAGGCTTTGTATGAACTACCACTTGCCCCTTCAGTTTCCTACCTGGCTCTGCTTATTTTCTAATCTCATTTCCTACCACTTTCCACCTTGTTCACTCCACTCCACTCACCCTGGCCTCTTTTGAAGTTCCTCAAATGTACCAGGCTTGCCTCTGTCATAGAGCCTTTCCACTGGCAGTTCCCACTGCCTGGAATACTCTTTGCTCATTGTCAGCATGGCCCACTCCCCCAACTCCTTTAAGTCTTTGTTCAAATAGCACCTCCTCAGTAAGCCCAACCTTGAGCACCTTATTTAATATTGTTCTCCTGATTGCCATTTTTTTCTTGATTCCATAGCACTTATCATCTTCCATCATACTATATTTAATTATTAATTATATTTATTACTTATTATCTGACCCTTCCTACTGGAATGCAGGCTTGTTCTAGTTTGTTCAGTGATATTTTCTAATGGGCTGAGCAGTGCCTAGAACATAGTAGATACTCAGCGAATGTATTTTCAATGACTAAGTGAATGCATGACTCATCTAGGATGCAAGTTCCTTAAATGTCCTGACCTTGTCTTTATCATTGAATTGTTAGTCCCAAATAAAGTACCTGCCACTTAGTTGGTCTGCTCAGTAAATACTTGTTGAATGTATGGATGCATTTGACTTGGATTTCAATGGATCATTCTCAAGAGGGAAAAAAAAGCATGTCAGCTAATAATCAGTTTAGTTTATTTAAAAGCGCTCGATGTTTATTTTAACAAAAGCCTTCTTGGAATTCTAACACTAAAATAGGATGTCATTGAGGACCCTGTGGCTTTAGTGGCTATGACCTTTACCATCATTCTCAGGATGGGAGGGGGAGCGTGCATGGAGGGCCTTAATTTAATCCAACCCTAAGGCTGGGGTGATGTGCTGACAAAAGAAATCAGGAACCCTTACAGACCAGCTTCCCTAAAATAACCTTGCAATTGTTCCTAAGTACACGAGAAACTCTAATTTGGTCAGTTACGGCTCCTCTCAATTGACTCAGAGTGCTTTTAGTTAACATCAAATGCTTAACAAATCTGAAAGTTTCCCACGAGAACCTTCCATTAAGTTTGCATTCTGCCAAGCTACAGAAAAGGAAGGTCTGTGTTTTACAAATTCAGAAAATAGCTTTAACTGTACTCCATTTTTGCAGACTCATGGGTAAATTTTCCAATCAAGCACCAGTGTATGTGATCTGATTTTTGATCAAAATATAATGTCTAACAGGTGGACTATTTTGGACTCAGTCTTTGCCAGGTGATGCAAAGTAATGACAAATGATCATTTTGCCTATATATAAATGATCACAGGTCACTCTGCTTGACCTGCAGTTCAAACCAGCCTTCGTAGAAACCCATTTCCGAACTATGTCCACTGCTGTGATTGAAAGTGGGTATTTTCAAAATTGCTCAGCTTAGCAAACTTGCTACTCTGGAATTACTTTGAATTGTGGCTTGTCGGACAAGCTTATAGAATACAGATTTGGTATCTGAGTAAGTAAATAGCTCCACCAGGTTCGTGCATGGACTCTTAAGCTTGAAATTTTCTTTTTAGCACTAGTGGATACCTCATCATGAATGTCCTTATGAAAGAGATACTAACTTTAACCCCTAGAAAGTAGGGCTAAAAACTATTTACCTTTAAATCCATTCTGCAAAGTCGTTGCTAACCCAAGTTCATAACTTATAAATATTTAGGAATGAAAAAATAAATTGCATATTTCTTTTGGAATCATTAAAGGAAATTATCACTGTTTAAAATAGATATGATTCTTTTCAAGATCATATAATAATATATTTTATTCTTACATTCATTTGCAGAAAGTTCAGTGATGTCCTTAATTGTGGTAATTATCTATTGGCATAAGTGGTTAATAGATTTGTTTTCCCTTTTGCCTTAATAGTTTTTGATACTCTACTTCTGTTTTAATATCTTATTAAATTTCCCAGAATCATATTGTCTTTTGGTTTCAAAACTATTTTTGGAAGTAAATTGGGTATACAATACAATAATAAAAACTAAAGCATTAAATGTACTATATTTCTTCAGTTCAATTTCCTCCTAGGAAAATACAGCAAAATCTTTACTTTCAGAACTAAAAATATATTTTGTGTATATATTTGGTATGATAAGTTAGAAAAGAAAAAACACTCATTTCAGGAAGCATTTATTCCATACCTTCTACATGCAAGGCATCATGCTACTTGATAGGTTATGAAATGATAAAGGTAAATCTAGATTGGGAGATAGACACTCCCATTGACATCTGCAAAACAATGTGGTGATGATCCCAATTATATGAAATATCCAGTGTCAGCAAATTCATAGAGACAGAAAGAAGATTAGTGGTTGCCATGGTCTGGGGATAGAGGGAATAGGGAGTGACTGCTTAATGGGTATGGGGTTTCCTTTTGGGGTGGTGAAAATATTCTGGAACTAGATAGTGGTGATGGTTGCACAACTGTGTAATATACTAAATGTTACTAATGGTAAATTTTATGTTATGTGCATTTTACTATAATAAAATTTTTTAAAAATATGAAAACAACAAACAAAAATTCCAGTTTGGTGAGGTCAAGTAATTGATTCATTCATTCAACAAATATTTACTGAATACTTACTATGTGTCAGTCACTGTATTAGGTACTGAGGACCAAAGGCTGAGCAAAGCCAGGTGTAATCATTCTCTCATGGACTATGTATAGTAGGGAGAAAAGTAACAAATAATTTTTTAAAGTTTAACCACAGATAAATGTTATGAAGGAAAGAAAATGTATAACCAAGAACCTTGGCCTAATTGAAGGTTTTGGACAAAGATCAAGAAAGATTATCCAGAGAAAGGAACCATCGATCTGATGAATAGTAGCTAAATGGGAACTAGGGCAGAGAGATGGGAAGGACATAGAGCTTGCCAAGAGGAAGCATAATGTGTATAAAGGATGGATGATAGTGAAATAGGGGGAGGTGGTTTGTGATAAGACTTGAGAAGGCAGGGGACATATCTTATATAACATTTGAGGGATTGGGAGAGCCTAGAGGGGGAAAGGTAGAATGAGATGGAGAGATTGGAATATGGTCGATCTTCTAGGAAGTTACTGCCATGGGCAAGACATAGATTAAGGAGAAAGTGGTGGATATAGAATAAGTGTGAAGGGTATTTAGAAGGTTAATGAGACAGAACTTGATGATGGAATGTGCCTCGGATTGTAGAGGATGGAGGGAGGGAGAGAGGTAGAAACAGGTGGAGAGAGGGAGAGAGAGGTGGAGAGACAGAGAGAGAGAGAGGGAGAGAAAGAGAGAGAGAGAAGGGTGGGGGTCAACCCTGTCCCTCAGCTTTCTGGTTTGCAGATCTGGGTGACTGACTGTGCCACTCTGAGACAGGAAGTGCTCCAGAGGCACCTTTTGGATGTAAAGGGAGGTGTTGCAGAAGGAAGCACTTAAAAGTGGAGGTGGGTCACATGACTCAAATGGGAAACTTGACACAGACTTTTCCTCAGCGACTCTTGCTTAAGAAATTTTTCTACGCTTTTTGAGTTGTAATTAGCAGTCAACAGTAGGTCCATGTTGCAATGACAGCAACATATTTTTGTAGCTCACTAACATATATATTAACTGTCTAGGAAAGTGTACATAGTTCTATTATCCTTAGTCAATACTTTATTTTTTTTTAAATTAAAAGTGTAGAGCAATAATAAAAGGGAAAAGAAAGATTCCAGTTATTGAGTTTCTACTCTGTATCAGGTACTAGGCTGGGCACATATTATATATATTATCATATTTTATTTTTAAATAATCTTATAGAGTAGATCTTTCCCCCTGTTTTAAAGGTGAGGAAACACAGGCTCCAAGTAAATGAGTAAATTATTCACAAATACTACTAATACTACCATATTACAAATATGGGTAACAAGCAGGAGAGGTAGGATTAAAATCAGGTCTTTGGTTGCGTGCCAAAATTCACATTCATTCAACCGTAATGACATTTTCCTAACTTCAGTCATTTGTGTGTCACTTTCAATATCTTTACTGTATATGTGTACCACTTACACTAGTAATTTTTACGTATTTTACTTTGAATTGGCTCATATTTTTTACTCACATAAATATGTTTTATAAGGACACTTTATATTACTATTATGAATAGAAAATCAGTGCAGCACAAAGGCAATCATAAAAGGCAAAAGGCAACCATACAAACTACAATTAAACTAAGTAACATTACTAAATTCTAGCTATATGCTGTTGTTTTCTGTTGAGGTTCTGAGTTTGATGCCTTTTCTCTCTCTGAGTTAAACAGAGGGATTAGGAAATTCCAGAAAGGTGTTCAAGACCAGTTACATACTGAGAGATGGTCTCTGATAATTATTACAGAGAACAGAAAATGAAATGATTTTCTCACTGTGTGCTTCAATGTTATTTACTGCTGTGAACCACCTTAAGCAATTTTTATGCTACTGGCATCAAATGTGCCATGGTCGGGAGATCACTGAACTATACCACGCTACTTTTATTAACTGAGATATCCACACATTGGAATTTCTCTCAATATTGACGCAACCCATATTTGTATTCAAGATCATGGTGCCCAGAGAGCTTGTAGCAATTAAAGTTGCTTCCTTTAAAGGAATTATTCTGAACAGGTTCTAATATAGCCTCTCGTGCTTTGGGTAGATCACTGGCTATGTAGCATAAAAGAGAAAGATTAGGCAACTGAAATCTCAGTTCTTACAGCATTTTATGAAATTTACCTCAAGATGGAACATTTTCAAAGCTGATTTTAAAAATAAGTTTTCATCATTTGGGAAACCACCACATGACCATAAATGAAATTATAAAACTTCAGCGATCCCAAGAGAATCATGGCCTAGAGTCCAGGACGATGAGTCCACAAGACAGGTCAAAGCTACAAGCAGAGGAGGCATTTTGGCCCGAATGAAGAAGGAAAGAAACAAACCTACCAAGCTTGGCATTCAGTGATAGGAGATGGAGAAGCAACAAGTGCCTTTTGGAGAAAAAAACAGATGGAAGGAAAATTAAGCAAAGTTAAAAAACATCATTGTGGTCTGTTGCACAAAAACCAACAGAGCTGTTGTTTCTCTGGAGCCAGAGCTCTGAAAGGTAAGGAAAATAGAGATCATATTACATGGTACTCAAGGGTTCAATGTGCAAAGCAATGATTCTAATGAAGGTCTGGCTAATTCCCTCTGTCTCAGAGATGAGCAAGGGGACTGAGAGGTATCTAAACCTATAACAACATGTATTAACCCGATCTGAATGATTTACTGTTACCATATTTGGGCTGACTTCGAGTGTAGCAGAGGAAAAAAAGATGAAGGAAAACAAGCCTACCCATAAAAAAAAATCATAGAACACCATGTTCCAACAAGTGGGTAAAAATGTTAACATTGTTTTTTACAGCCTAATAAATGTCTTTCATAAAAATTGCTGAAAACACACTCCCTAGATTTCTTTATTAGGTTGAAAAGAGATATTGATCAGAAAGAGGAGTTGATCAGGAAAGACGGTTCCATAAACATATACTGACTACTTTTTAAATTTCATAATCTAGCAAAATTAGTATTTTTATAATATGTGATAGAAATGAGACTAGAGAAATTAGATACCTGTCTAAAGACACACAGTTTAAGATTCTGAAATCAGGATTAAAACCTGCTTGAACCTAAGGCCTTTGCTCTTTCAAACAAACCCCTAAGCCTTCTCTAACTACTTATGCCACCTCAATTGAAATGGCCCATGAGCTACCAATATTACATTTAAAATTTTAAGGATTCACAAAACAACTGTGTGAGGAAAGATGATGGTGATTTTGACCCCCATTTTTAGGACATTACAAAACTCTATGAGCAGCAATGCAGTGGTCCCACCCACCCTACAGATGACAAAAATAAAGCTCAGGCAATTATATGTCTTGCCCCAGACATATAATTCCTAGCAAGGGGCAATTCTGGTTATCCATTTCAAATCTCATGTAGTATCCTCCTACCACAATAACTTTTGGCTCTGGATGGCCAAAAAATGGCTTGAATTATTATTATCAAATGTATTTTATTAGTGCTCACATGTAATACTGGAATAATTACTTTTAAAAATCAAATTTACTATTGGGGGATGAATTCTTCAAAGTAGAAATACAGAATTTGATTGTCTTTGCTATCTCGGATGCAAATGGATTTGTAGGTAGTCAAGGCACCTACTGAGCATGCCTTAGTTCATTAGCTCTTTCCTCCAGTGAGAACAAAAACATGGAGATGGCATAGTCTTGATCCTTAAGTCAAGGCAGGTGTTAGAATGCCACTGAGATTCAAGAAATAGTTTGAGTCTGTGATCCAGGAACTACAGATTATGCGCCCTCCCACCCACAGGACTGCATCAGTAGGATGTACCTTTTTTTTTTTTAACATCTTTATTAGAGTATAATTGCTTTACAATGGTGTGTTAGTTTATGCTTTATAACAAAGTGAATCAGCTATACATATACATATATCCCCATATCTCCTCCCTCTGCATCTCCCTCCCACCCTCCCTATCCCACCCCTCTAGGTGGTCACAAAGCACCGAGCTGATCTCCCTGTGCTATGCAGCTGCTTCCCACTAGCTATCTATTTTATATTTGGTAGTATATATAAGTACATACCACTCTCTCACTTCGTCTCAGTTTACACTTCCACTTCCCCTTGTCCTCAAGTCCATTCTCAACATCTGCGTCTTGATGCCTGTCCTGCCTCTAGGTTCTTCAGAACCTTTTTTTTTTTTTTTTAGATTCCATATATATGTGTTAGCATATGGTATTTGCTTTCCTCTTTCTGACTTACTTCACTCTGTATGACAGACTCTAGGTCCATCCACCTCACTACAAATAACACAATTTCATTTCTTTTTATGGCTGAGTAATATTCCACTGTATATATGTGCCACATCTTCTTTATCCATTCATCTGTCAATGGACACTTAGGTTGCTTCCATGTCCTGGCTATTTTAAATAGAGGTGCCCTGAACATTGTGGTACACGACTCTTTTTGAATTATGGTTTTCTCAGGGTATATGCCCAGTAGTGGGATTGCTGGGTCATATGGTAGTTCTATTTTTAGTTCTTTATAAAACCTCCATATTGTTCTCCATAGTGGCTGTATCAATTTACATTCCCACCAAGAGTGTAAGAGGGTTCCCTTTTTGCCACACCCTCTCCAGCATTTATTTTTTGTAGATTTTTTGATGATGGCCATTCTGACTGGGGTGAGGTAGTTTTTGTAGTAGTTGTAGTTTTGTAGTTTTGATTTGCATTTCTCTAATGATTAGTGATGTTGAGCATTCCTTCATGTGTTTGTTGGCAATCCGTATATACTCTTTGGAGAAATATCTATTTAGGTCTTCTGCCCATTTTAGGATTGGGTTTTTTGGTTATTTGATATTGAGTTGCATGAGCTTCTTGTAAAATTTGGAGGTTAATCCTCTGTCAGTTTGTTCATTTGCAAATATTTTCTCCCATTTTGAGGGTTGTCTTTTCATCTTGTTTATGGTTTCCTTTGCTGTGCAAAATCTTTTAAGTTTCATTAGGTCCCATTTGTTTGTTTTTGTTTTTATTTCCATTTCTCTAGGAGGTGGGTCAAAAAGGATCTTGCTGTGATTTATGTCATAGAGTGTTCTTCCTATGTTTTCCTCTAAGAGTTTTATAGTGTCTGGCCTTACCTTTAGGTCTTTAATCCATTTTGAGTTTATTTTTGTGTATGGTGTTAGGGAGTGTTCTAATTTCATTCTTTTACATGTAGCTGTCCAGGTTTCCCAGCACCACTTATTGAAGAGGCTGTCTTTTCTCCATTGTATATTCTTGCCTCCTTTATCAAAAATAAGGTGACCGTATATGTGTGGGTTTATCTCTGGGCTTTCTATCGTGTTCCATTGATCTATATTTCTGTTTTTGTGCCAGTACCATACTGTCTTTATTACTGTAGCTTTGTAGTATAGTCTGAAGTCCAGGAGACTGATTCCTCCAGCTCTGTTTTTCTTTCTCAAGATCGCTTTGGCTATTCAGGGTCTTTTGTGTTTCCATACAAATTGTGAAATTTTTTGTTCTAGTTCTGTGAAAAATCCCATTCGTAGTTTGATAGGGATTACATTGAATCTGTAGATTGCTTTGGAGTATAGTCATTTTCACAATGTTGATTCCTCCATTCCAAGAACATGGTATATCTCTCCATCTGTTTGTATCATCTTTAATTTCTTTCATCAGTGTCTTATTGTTTTCTGCATACAGGTCTTTTGTCTCCTTAGGTAGGTTTATTCCTAGGTATTTTATTCTTTTTGTTGCAATGGTAAATGGGAGTGCTTCCTTGATTTCCCTTTCAGATTTTTCATCATTAGTGTATAGGAATGCAAGAGATTTCTGAGCCTTAATTTTGTATCCTACTACTCTACCAAATTCGTTGATTAGCTCTAGAGTTTTCTGGTAGCATCTTTAGGATTCTCTATGTGTAGTACCATGTCATCTGAAAACAGTCACAGCTTTACTTCTTCTTTTCCAATTTGGATTCCTTTTATTTCTTTTTCTTCTCTGATTGCTGTGTCTAAAAATTCCAGAACTCTGTTGAATAATACTGGTGAGATTGGACAACCTTGTCTTGTTCCTGATCTTAGTGGAAATGGTTTCAGTTTTTCACCATTGAGAATGATGTTGGCTGTGGGTTTGTCATATATGGCCTTTATTATGTTGAGGTAAGTTCCCTCTATGCCTACTTTCTGGTGGGATTTTATCATAAATGGGTGTTGAATTTTTCTGAAAGCTTTTTCTGCATCTATTGAGATGATCATATGGTTTTTCTTGTTCAATCTGTTAATATGGTTTATCACATTGATTGATTTGTGTATATTGAAGAATCCTTGCATTCCTGGGATAAATCCCACTTGATCATGTTATGATCCTTTAATGTGCTGTTGGATTCTGTTTGTTAGTATTTTGTTGAGGATTTTTGCATCTATGTTCATCAGTGATATTGGCCTGTAATTTTCTTTCTTTGTGACATCTTTGTCTGGTTTTGGTGGCCTCATAGAATGAGTTGAGGAGTGTTCCTGTCTCTGCTATATTTTGGAAGAGTTTGAGAAGGATGGGTGTTAGCTCTTCTCTAAATGTTTGATAGAATCGCCTATGAAGCCATCTGGTCCTGGGCTTTTATTTGTTAGATTTTTAATCACAGTCTCAATTTCAGTGCTTGTGATTGGTCTGTTTATATTTTCTATATCTTCCTGGTTCAGTCTTGGAAGGTTGTGCTTTTCTAATAATTTGTCCGTTTCTACCAGGCTGTCCATTTTATTGGCATATAGTTGCTTGTAGTAATCTCTCTTGGTCCTTTGTATTTCTGCAGTGTCAGGTGTTACTTCACCGTTTTCATTTCTAATTCTGTTGATTTGAGTCTCTTCCCTTTTTTTCCTGATGAGTCTGGCTAATGGTTTATCAATTTTGTTTACTTTCTCAAGGAACCAGCTTTTAGTTTTATTGATCTTTGCTATTGTTTCCTTCATTTCTTTTTCATGTATTTCTCATCTGATCTTTATGATTTCTTTACTTCTGCTAATTTTGGGGGTTTTTTGTTCTTCTTTCTCTAATTGCTTTAGGTGTAAGGTTAGGTTGTTTATTTGAGATTTTTCTTGTTTCTTGAGGTATGATTGTATTGCTATAAACTTCCCTCTTAGAACTACTTTTGGTGCATCCCATAGGTTTTGGGTAGTCGTGTTTTCATTGTCATTTGTTTCTAGGTATTTTTTTATTTCTTCTTTGATTTCTTCAGTGATCTCTTGGTTATTCAGTAGCATATTGTTTAGCCTCCATATGTTTGTATTTTTTACAGTTTTTATCCTGTAATTAATCTCATATTGTTGTGGTCAGAAAAGATACTTGATATGATTTCAATTTTCTTAAATTTACCAGGGCTTAATTCGTGACCCAAGATATGATCTATCCTGGAGAATGTTCCATGAGCACTTGAGAAGAAAGTGTATTCTGTTGTTTTTGGATGGAATGACCTACAAATATCAATTAAGTCCATCTTGTTTTATGTATCATTTAAAGCTTGTGTTTCCTTATTTGTTTTCATTTTGGATGATCTGTCCATTGGTGAAAGTGGGGTGTTAAAGTCCCCACTATTATTGTGTCACTGTTGATTTCCCCTTTTATGGCTGTTAGCATTTGCTTTATGTATTGAGGTGCTCCTATGTTGGGTGCATAAATATTTACCATTGTTATAACTTCTTCTTGGATTGATCCATTGATCATTATGTAGCCTCCTTCCTTGCTCTCATAACAGTCTTTATTTTAATGTCTATTTTCTCTGTTATGATAATTGCTACTCCAGCTTTCTTTTGATTTCCATTTGCATGGTATATCTTTTTCCATCCCCTCACTTTCAGTGTGTATGTGTCCCTAGGTCTGAAGTGGGTCTCTTGTAGACAGCATATATACGGTCTTGTTTTTTTATACATTTACCCAGTCTATGTCTTTTGGTTGGATCATTTAATCCATTTACATTTAAGGTAATTATTGATATGTATGTTCCTATTACTATTTCTTAATTGTTTTGGTTTGTTATTGCAGGTCTTTTCCTTCTCTTGTGTTTCCTGCCTAGAGAAGTTCCTTTAGTATTTGTTGTAAAGCTGCTTTGGTGGTGCTGAATTCTCTTAGCTTTTGCTTGTCTGTAAAGGTTTTAATTTCTCCGTCAAATCTGAATGAGATCCTTGCTGGATAGAGTAATCTTGGTTGTAGGTTTTTCCCTTTCATCACTTTCATCACTTTTTTTCATCACTTCTGCAAGCCAGAAGCCCTGCCACTCCCTTCTGGTTTGCAGAGTTTCTGCTGAAAGGTCAGCTGTTAACCTTATGGGGATTCCCTTGTGTGTTATTTGTTGTTTTTCCCTTGCTGCTTTTAATATGTTTTCTTTATATTTAATTTTTGATAGTTTGATTAATATGTATCTTGCTGTGTTTCTCCTTGGATTTATCCCGTATGGGACTCTCTGTTCTCCCAGGATTTGATTAACTATTTCCTTTCCCATATTAGGGAAGTTTTCAACTATAATCTCTTCAAATATCTTCTCAGTCCCTTTCTTTTTCTCTTCTTCTTCTGGGACCCCTATAATTCGAATGTTGGTGCATTTAATGTTGTCCCAGAGGTCTCTAAGAATGTCCTCAATTCTTTTTGTTCTTTTTTCTTTATTCTGCTCTGCAGTAGTTATTTCCACTATTTTATCTTCCAGATCACTTATCCGTTCTTCTCCCCCAGTTATTATGCTATTGATTCCTTTTAGAGAATTTTAAATTTCATTTATTGTATTGTTCATCATTGTTTGTTTGCTCTTTAGTTGTTCTGGGTCCTTGTTAAACATTTCTTGTATTTTCTCCATTCTATTTCCAAGATTTTGGATCATCTTTACTATCATTACTCTGAATTCTTTTTCAGGTAGATTGCCTATTTCCTCTTCATTTGTTTGGTCTGGTGGGTTTTTACCTTTCTCCTTCATCTGCTGTGTGTTTCTCTGTCTTCTCATTTTGCTTAACTTACTGTGTTTGGGGTCTCCTTTTCGCAGGCTGCAAGTTCGTGTTTCCCGTTTTATTGGTGTCTGTCCCCAGTGGTTAAGGTTGTTTCAGTGGGTTGTGTAGGCTTCCTGGTGGAGGGAACTGGTCCCTGTGTTCTGGTGGATGAGGCTGGAGGTTGTCTTTCTGGTGTTGAGGACCACGTCCGGTGGTATATTTTGGGGAGTCTGTGACCTTATTATGATTTTAGACAGCCTCTTTGCTAATGGGTGAGATTGTTTTCCTGTCTTGCTAGTTGTTTGGCATAGGGTTTCCAGCACTGTAGCTTGCTGCTCGTTGAGTGGAGCTGGGTCTTAGTGTTGAGATGGAGATCTCTGGGAGATTTTTCACCATTTGATATTATGTGGAGCCAGGAGGTCTCTGGTGGCCCAATGTCCTGAACTTGGCTCTCTCACCTGAGAGGCACAGGCCTGACATCCGGCTAGAGCACCAAGACCTTGTCAGCCACATGGCTCAGAAGAAAAGGGAGAAAAAAGAAAGAAATAAAGAAAAAAAATAAAGTAAAATAAAGTTATTAAAAAATAATAATAATTATTATTAAAAATTTCAAAAAATTAAAAAGTAATAAAAAAAAGAGGAAAGAAAGAAGGAAGAGAGCAGCCAAACCAAAAAACAAATCCACCAATGATAACAAGTGCTAAAAACTATACTAAAAACAAAAAAAAAAAGACAGACAGAACCCAGGATAAATGGTAAAAGCAAAGCTATACAGACAAAATCACAGAAAGAAGCATACATAAACACACTCACAAAAAGAGAAAAAGGAAAAAAAATATATATATCTATATATTCAAAAAAAATAAAGGAAGAGAGCAACCAAATCAATAGACAAATCAACTCTAAATACTAAACTAAGATAAACATAAAACCCGAAACAATTTAGATGCAGAAAGCAAACCCCAAGTCTACAGTTGCTCCCCAAGTCCACCACCTCAATTTTGGGGAGATTCATTGTCCATTCAGGTATTCCACAGATGCAGGGTACATCACATCATTGTGGAGATATAATCCGCTGCTCCTGAGGCTGCTGGAAGAGATTTCTCTTTCTCTTCTTTGTTCGCACAGCTCCTGGGGTTCAGCTTTGGATTTGGCCCCGCCTTTGCGTGTGGGTTGCCTGACGGCATCTGTTCTTCACTCAGACAGGACGGGGTTAAAGTAGCAGCTGATTAGGGGGCTCTGGCTCACTCAGGCCGGGGGTAGGGTGGGGTACAGAATGTGGGGCGAGCCTGTGGCGGCAGGGACCGGCGTGACATTGCAATAGCCTGAGGTGCGCTGTGTGTTCTCCCGGGGAGGTTGTCCCTGGATCACGGGACCCTGTCCGTGGCAGGCTGCCCAGGCTCCTGGGAGGGGAGATGTGGATAGTGACCTGTGCTTGTGCACAGGATTCTTGGTGGCTGTAGCAGCAACCTTAGCATCTCATGTCCACGCTGATAGCCGCGGCTTGCACCCATCTCTGGAGCTCGTTTAGGTGGTGCTCTAAATCCCCTCTCCTCACGCACCCTGAAACAATGGTCTCTTGCCTCTTTGGCAGGTCCAGACTTTTTCCCAGACTCCCTCCTGGCTAGCTGTGGCCACTAGCCCCCTTCAGGCTGTGTTCACACAGCTAACCCCAGTTCTCTCCCTGGGATCTGACCTCCGAAGCCCGAGCCTCAGCTCCCAGCCCCCACCTGTCCCAGCGGGTGAGCAGACAAGCCTCTCAGACTGGTGAGTGCTGGTCGGCACTGATCCTCTGTGCGGGAATCTCTCCGCTTTGCCCTCTGCACCCCTGTTGCTGTGCTCTCCTCCATGGTTCCCCAAAGCTTCCCCCCCGCCACCCCCATCTCTGCCTGTGAAGGGGCTTCCTAGTGTGTGGAATCTTTTCCTCCTTCACAGCTCCCTCCCAGAGGTGCAGGTCCTGTCCCTATTCTTTTGTCTCTGTTTTTTCTTTTTTCTTTTGTCCTACACAGGTACGTGGGGAGTTTCTTGCCTTTTGGGAAGTCTGAGGTCTTCTACCAGCGTTCAGTCAGTGTTCTGTAGGATTTGTTCCACATGTAGTTGTGTTTCTGATGTATTTTTGAAGAGGAAGGTGATCTCCATGTTTTACTCCTCTGTCATCTTGAAGGTCTCTCCAGATGTACCTTTTTCATTATCCTTTGAATCCTTATATCTCAGGAATTAACAAATGTTTTCAAATTGAAAACCTCCTAATTTAATTCTCTCAATTTTTCACTGCCAGTGATCCCTAGTTTATTTTTCATCATTTCTTTCTCTGCAACAACCTTCAATGTTTTCCTCTACTTACCCATCTTCCATACACACTGAGGTTGATCATTAAAAAAAAAAAAAAACCTGACAATGACACTTTCCTTCATAACATCCTTTCATGATTCCTCATTGCCTAAAAGACAAAGTTCAAACTTCGTCATATGCTTCATAACTTCCTCCATGATTTGATGCCATTCTACCTTTCTTTTCCCATTTTCCCCATTGCAGCCTACATTCCAGCACAGTGAACCAGATAGCTTCCTGAAGAAGCCCTTTGTGCTTTCTTGCATTTGGGTTTTTCTGGAATCATCCTATACCCCTTGTCTTTTTGGAAAGCTCCTATCCATGTTTCCAGGCCTCTCCTGTGAAGACATTCATCATGGCCCCAAGCTGAGTTCTCACAATGGTAACAAATACATATTCCCTGACTTCTGTGTTAGAGTTACCTATGTTCTCAGTGTCCATAGCACCTTCTATATATCTTGATCACATTTAACATGTTATACTCTAATCATTGATTTATCATGTTTTCCCAAAACTGGATAGTGAGCTTCTTACATACAAGGATCCTATCTTATACACTCTGTTTCCATTGGCTAACATAGTTTTTGGAACTAAGGAGATCCTCAAAAATATTTGTCAGAATGAACACATCAATGAATTGCAAATCCATCTAGATCTAGGAAGAATGGATTTCATTAAAAAGTTATGTATTCTGTAGAAAACAAACTTATGGTTACCAAAGGGGAAAAGTGGGGGGATAAATTAGGAGGATGGGATTAACAGATACACACTCTTATATATAAAACAAGGATGTACTGTGTAGCACAGGGAATAATATTCAATATCTTATAATAACCTATAATGAAAAGAATCTGATAAGCAAATATGTATAACTGAACCACTTTGCTGTACATCTGAAACTAACACAATATTGTAAATTAACTATACTTCAAAAAAAAAAGTTACGTTTCCTGAAAAACTAATCTTTTGCCTCCTTTATCCCTAACATTTGTTCCTCCTCTGGTCTTCCTCCATTACAGTAAATGACAACTCAAAAGCTGCTTAGGCCAGAAATGGGATTCATCCTTTATTTCTCATTTACTCTTCGCCAATTCATTATTAAACCCCATACAAATTACATTGCAAATAGCCCTTTAATTCATCAGCTTTTCTGTGTCTCCATTGTCACTGTAGTTACATCTGCCATTATCTCTTTTCTGAATTGCTGCACTTGGCTCATAAGTTTTCTCCTTCTACTCACTGCTTACACCCCGCCCTAATCCACTCTCCACAGTGTAGCAAGATGGAACTTTTCAAAATATAAATCAGATCTTGTCACTCCCCTGCATAAAATTCTGCTTCCATTGGTCTTAAAATAAACATCAGCTTTTCAATACCCAGTGACACCCTACATGCCTATTTCTCTAACCTCTTCTTGTCCAACTCTCCCGTTTGATAACTGGCCTCCATCGCTTTGGCCTTCCTGAAGTTCCTTCACCATGTCAAACTCTTTAACACCTTAGATCTTCCTACTTGCTGGCCTAACTCTCTAGGTCAGTCTTTGACTCATTCTTCCTGTGTCTTCCATGTCATATTTAAATGTAATTTCAGAGAGGCCTTTCCCTGAACACTCAGTCTTCAGCCATTGCTCTCAAATCCTGGAAATTCTCTTAGGGCACCTTGCTCTTTTTTTTTTTTTTTTTTTTTGCCTAGCACTTGTTTGTGTATGTAGACATATTTCTTTTGAGTTTTGACTAGATTGCAGTCTTCACACAGATAAGAGACCATGTTTGTTCCATACAACATTCTATACCCTCTTATCACCATGCCTTCACATTAAACACATGTTAATAGGATAACTAAATCTCAATTTGTTTGCTCACCTGTAAAATGGAAACAGTCATATTTACCTTACAAGCCTTTGAGAATTAGATGAGTTAATGTATATTATGACTCTATATAAGTATAAGGTACTCTAATGAGATAAATAAAATCAGTATCTCACACCTTTGAGAAAAACTACTATGGTTTGATTAAGTAGATTTCTTTGATGTTGCCTCAAGGTCAGAAATAGGATCCAGGAACGGAAGTTCTACGAAAGCAGTCTTCTTATCACTATATACTAATTAACTATTAAAATGTTAAGTACCATCCAACAATAGAATATATTGACACCAAAGTATTGATAGTAAGTTCTCCAATACTAGAAGATATTGCTAATGTATAAAGACTAGACTAGACAACGCATACGCCATTTGCAAACTCAGGGATTCTCTAATTATATAGAGCAGCAACAAGGACAAAGCAAGCAAAAGAACCCACAAGTTTGCTCATGAAACCCAGAAGAGAGGGTTGCTCCCTGAGTGTTGTTCCATAGGACAACAGTGATGGAAATATTCTGCTTTAACATTTTCCAAGGCAAATCTGAGTGAGACATTGTTTTCAGTTAGCAGATCTTCAAAGTATAACTCTAAGGAAACAGCATGAAGATGATTATCTTTCTTCCTTAGAGTCACAAAGATAAATAAAAGAATGAAAAGTCTCTAAGTCTTAGACTGGAAGCCTATGATGAAGGAAATTTGTTCAGGTAACTTTCCATACAGCCCTTAAAATTGTTCCCATGGAGACTATGTGAAAATACCAAGAAAAAGGACCAATTTTTCCAAAGTGATCTAGAATAAAACTTAAATAAAAATATGAGGAAAAAAAGTATTTCATCCTTCCAGAAAGACATGCAAACATAGATAACAAGAGCTGGAGAAGAAAGCAGTGCCTGAATCCCTAGCTTGTGTCTGAGAAATCAGATCTCAGCCACCATGTCACAACATCCCAGTGTAATTCAGTCAATTCAGAGGCGTACCACAAGGGGTTGGCTACTGATATCTAAGTACAAAAGAGTGTGAGTAATTTATTTTTAAAAGTGATGCTACTGGAAGAACAACCTCTAATCTTCTACCCCGGGGTAGAAGGTTAGTTCAGCCTGAGGATTTTAGATGCTCATCATACCTTCCTTGCAATCCTGTCTGAGACTTAGAATTAGACCTAAGAGTAAAGAAGTTTCTGCCAGTAAGCAGGACTCACTAAAGGAGAGATGGACTGTAGAAATGTCTCATTTGTTAGAGATCTATCAGGCATATTCTGATAGTCATGTTGGGACATGGTGGTGTTTGCTACTGTTGTCCTTTGCCCATCCTCCCTGCTTCATGCTGCTGTATTCTGAATTTCATTCAGAGAACTGCTCAACCTTTAGTGAGGCCTTTTAAGGTGGTGTAATGGAGAACAGAGGTAAGGGGCTGCACTGGGGAGCCTACCTGCATCCACTGCTGCTAATGTAAGGGGGACAGCACTGTCTCAATGGAGAGTGTGGTCCAGGAGTTTCAGGTGGAGACAACTTCAAAACAAGCAGGGACTTCCAGTGTGGGAGACCACCCTGAGTGGTAAACTAAGTGGTACTCTGAAGAAGGTGACCCTTGAAGTGGGAAAAGTCTGGGAGGCTATCACATACATAACAATGGTGGAGTCAGGTTAACCCTGTAAAAATACCACTCTACTTACCTTACAGAATGCTTTTTTGAGTGGGAGGAAAAGGGATGGCATTACAGCTATGGTGTGTGAAGGGGAGGGAGGGAGAGAGGGATGTTGAATTGGTCATAACCCACAGACAACATTCTTTCTGTGGCTGCTCAGCACAAGGGAGATTGCCAGGCTGTGACCTTCATCTTCTATGCATGTCTCAGCAGAAAATAATAATAATAATTGAAAACAATTAGATGAGAAATAGTCATGGTATTGTAGATATGATAGAAACAATATGAGTTTGGACCCAGACTGATCTAGGTCTTAGTCTTGGCTTCAAAAACATACTATTTATTTTATTTTATTTTATTTTTTGAGGTATAGTTAATTTATTACAATGTTGTGTCAGTTTCAAGTGTACAGCAAAGTGATTTAGTTACATATATATATATATATATATATATATACACACATATATATAGATATATATTCTTTTTCAGATTCTTTTCCATTGTAGGTTATATGTTATAGTTCCCTGTACTATACAGTAGATCCCTGTTGTTTACCTATTTTATATATAGTAGTGTGTATATGTTAATCCCAAACTCCTAATTTATCTCTCCCCAACCCACTATCACCTTTGGTAACCATAAGTTTGTTTTCTATGTCTGCGAGTCTATTTCAAAAACATATTATTAATTCTCATATTTGGACAAGGTACTGAAATACTCTCAGCCCCAGTTTTATCATTTGTAAAATGAAACACATTGCTGTTAAGAATTGGGAATCATCATAAAAAGAATGAAAGCATCTAGCAAGTACTCAATAATTAGTATCTATTATGATTTTTATTATAATTATTATCTAGTGCTTCTAGCATAATTCTTGGAATGGAATACATTCTTAATAAATAATAATAGTAAATACCTCAATAACACTTAACTATGTTCTGGGCACTATTTTAAGCACTTTACTTGTATTAACTAACTTAATCCTCATAATAACCTATTAAGTAGAACTGAGACCAGAGAGATTAAGTAACTTGCCCAAGGTCACACGGCCAGTAAATGGCAAAGTCAGGATTTAAATTGAACCTAAGCTGACAGGCTGCAGAGTTAATTCTCTTAACTGTGATGTAAATCTTACTTCCCCTTTGTCTTCCCCTACCTCTGTGATAGATGCTGTGTGTAGATATACAAAAAGTATAAGGCATATCACTAACCTTGAAGGCCATAGGGACACACAACTCAACTACATGAGGTCACTGGAACAAATATAAAACCATATGGACGCCAATGGTGTATCACACTTTTCAATCCAATGCAGTCAGAGCCTGAGACTTCAGAGAGAATGGTGAACATCTGAGAAAGTTTGGAAAAAGAGATGTGCCAGGAGCCGGCTAAGTAGTGAACAGGGGAAACATCTGACTCACTGTTCCCCTCTCTCATCTCAGGAGCACACAGAGCCCTACAAGGTAGAGAAGGAGAAAAACCTTTCAGCAATTTTAACCCACAGGGCTTAATAAACATTGGATATTATAGAATCTCTTCATTATACAATTGAGGAAACAGAGTCCTGAGTTGTAACAGTGATTTGCGGCAGGTCACGAGGTAGACTATGTAAGGTACCCCGAGGAACTGAAGGCATTTCATGGTAGCTATGGTGAAGGGCCCACTGCAGAAGTGGAGAAAAAGAGGAAAGAAGAAACCATGTGTGTAAAATGTTCACATGAATCACATTGATGGCAGCCCCTCAAGCAATGGGAGCCATGATCTTCATGATGGTGACCTTTTTGATAAACATTATTAGAATGAAGAGAATTGTCTTTGAGGGGGAGAAATAGGAGATTATTTCATAATCTAGGGCAGTAATGGAGGAAGATGGGATGAGGTCAGGGGCCATGGTGGTAGAGATAGGAGTATATTAAACAAACACCACAGAGATAAAATAGATGGATCTTGTGGGCCACTAAGACCTGGAGATTTGAGAAAACATGGTCCTCTTTTTAGGTGGAAGGCTGAAAATCCAATTTGGGAATAGGAAGGAGGCAGAGGTCAGGGAGGGGGCAGAAAAGACAAACCCTGGCCTACTTGTCAATTCGGCCCTCTTCACTATGAAGAGTTTGAATTCTGTTGCGCCCTTTCCTCTCTCCAGCTGAGCACATCTGGTTTTCAGGATGAAAGGATCTGAGGTGTCAAGTTTAAATGTCTTAAATGACCAGCTAAAGAGCGGAAAGGATAGGAAACATGTCAGGTCAACACTGTGACCTCCCTGGGGCTGAAAGTGATCTTCCCAATAATACACACAAAGCCTTGGCCAACAGAGGCCCATGAGGGTTGTTTCCATGACCAGAATTTTATAGGCACACAGGCTAGAAAGCTTGGTCAGAAATTTTAGCCATGTGTTTCATAAGGTCCTAAAAGTCTTCAGACTCTTTTCTGATATTATCCCAGTAAGAAATATATTAGAAAATTTATAAGAGCCAGACAGCTGTCCTAATATTTTGTAGAGAATACCACTGATATTTGGGCAACTGTGGTAAAAAACCCTTTACACAGCCAAACAGGTATTGACTTGGCAATTATCAAAATTGGCACAAACTTGAGACTCAGCTTCACTGCTTTCACACTCACTGCCTGTTTGGTAGCGTTTGTGTTTTGATGACCTCTTGGATCTTGGAATGCTTTCCATTGTTCCAACTTGCTGTCATCAAAGTACTAAAAATTAATTCACAGTAAGGTGTGAAGTGTTGATAGAAACTTAGAATGTTGCCCCTCCCTGGGCATTTGCAGAGATAAAGCAGAAGGGCTGTAAGATGCTGTGTTTCAGAAGCTGGCCTTAGTGGTATGGAAGTCACCTCAATTGTTTCATGGGAAATGCACTTGAATCTCCTTCCAGAGCATAACCTGTTCTTCAGAGAAACCTAAATCAGCCACATCCACTTTGCAAAGCCGTCACTGTCAACCCTGGCCCACAGTAGTCTCCCCAACATTGAACTTCTCTTGGATTTACTACATGTTCATGACTTTGCACTTGAATAGAATTACAAAAAGCAAACAAATTAGCTATCCCTCTTTGAATGACATGGTCTAAAACTGAGTCCTCGGAGACCTGGGACTTTAAGTTCAAATCTCAAGTTCACCATTTATTAGCTGGATGCCCTTAGGTTGCATATCCATGCAGGACCTCCATTTCCAAATTTGCAAACTGAGTGTATTAATACCAATCTCACAGAACAACTGTGAGAATTAAGTGGGATCACACAGAGAAACTACCGAGACACAGTAAGGGTTTAATAAAAGTTAACTGTGTCCTATTTCAAATTCCTAAAATGGTGAGAAGAGGCAGCACGTAATAGTTCAGATATTTTCCAAGCTTCAAGCATTTGCATTTAACCTTTGTAATTTTTAAAATAGTTGGGGGGCTTCCCTGGTGGACCAGTGGTTGAGAGTCTGCCTTCCAATGCAGGGGAAATGGGTTCAATCCCTGGTCGGGGTACTAAGATCCCACATGCTGCAGGGCAACTAAGCCTGCACGCCACAACTACTGATTTCACACACTGCAACTAGAGAGCCCGCGCACCACAACGATAGATCCCTCATGCCGCAACTAAGACACAACACAGCCAAAAATAAATAAATAAATAAATATTTTTAAAAAATAAAATAAAATAGTTGGTGTGCTCACTTGTACTCTTAATGCTAGAATATTTTCTTTAAATCTGTTTATGAAAAATTTAAATTTATTTAAAGACAAAATTTGTATTACAACTATACAAGGAAAAAAAATATCTCTTGCTCTAAAAAGAAGATAAAACTGAATACAGTGAGACCAAGCAATATTATTAAATTCTAAATAGGCTCTGAACATTAGATCTGCTCTTTTATTATTAAAAAAGGAGAATCAGCAAACATTGAAAAGGTTTTACAGATAGACTCTTACAAAACTGAGAGATTTTCCTCCATGTAGTCAGGTTTGAAATATAATTGAATAGGGACAAACTGTTTCACACTAAGATTTATTGCCATTTAATTGATGTCCCTCTATCATTTAAATCATATTTTCCCACTCTTTAGGGAAAAACTGTAGAAGAAAAAGCAAAGTTTTGGAGATAGAAAGACAAGCTTTTGAAATTTAGCTCTACTTCTTACTTGTCAATTACACTGAGCAAGTTACGCAGTGTCTTTGTGCCTCAGTTTCCTCATTGGTCAAACGAAATATTAACACTCAAGGATATTTGCATGGATGCCGTAAAGTATGCTAAGTACATAGTAAAGTGCTTTGAATTCGTAACAGAAAAGCAAAATGATTATGGCAGGGAAAATAACATTGTCAGAGTGCAGATAAATAAAATAAAGGGCGGGTTGTTTGTGTGCCCAGCCATCCAATTCGCTGGGACAAAGATGTTCTATAATTCTCATCCCAGACATTGCACAAGCTGTCAGCACACAGCTGAGTGGTTTTGAAGCACACCAAGATTATATAATACTGGATGGCAACCAGGACTGTTGGATCTTCTTCTTTTGCTCCTTATTATTTTGATTTCATCTTTCAACCACACAAAATTAGAAAAACCCTCTTTTTTTGTAAAAGACTGAGAAAATATAATTAAGCAGAAAAGGAAAAATAAAATCACTTGTGATTCCACTACCCAGACAAAACTAAGTTTGATATTTGTTCTTTCAGATTTTTCTATGCAGATTATAGGGTTATAATTATTTTAAGATGGAAAGCTATGCTACCCTTTGTTTTGTTATCAACTTTGTTCATTTTACAAGTAAAACATGCACCCAGAAATATTTTTATAATTATCACTCTACAATATGATTTTCATGCTTATGTTGGCATACCACATGGATGTAGCAAAATTCATTTAGTCAGTTCTGTAATATTAGTTATTTAAGCTTCTCTCCCTTGAGTTAATGTCTCCTATTTTAGTATTTTAAAATATTATAATTCTCTTCCTTTTGAATGAATCATAACCCATAAACAAAAGCATTTCTTTCAGATAAATTATAAGAGGTGGTCTTTCTAGTCAAAGAATATGGGCCATGTAAGGCTCTGTTAGACTTTGCCACTCAGGAACTTTAATATAAACTTACCGTGAAAGTATAATTTCTTAGCATCCCTGACCAAACTAGGTGGTATCACATAAAGATAGATTTTTTCAACTTAGGTGAAAATGTTATTATTTTAGTTTGTACATTTCCTGTATACTTAATGATAGTTTATATTTTTTCTTTTATAAATTTTGAGTTCAGATCTTTACTTACTTTTTTCTGAAATATTACTGATTTGCAAAAAATGTTTGCATATTAAGGTTAGTCATTTTTATATCATACACATTGGCACTAATTTTGCATAATTTACTGGTTGATTTTTATATATGCCATATGTGATTCACAGGACATAAAACATTATTATGTAATCATATCTGTTAGTGACTTCTTTTATAATTCTATCTTTGGTATCAAGCCTAGACTCTTTTCCTCTATAGATGATTATATAAATTTTTCATATATTTTCTTCTAGCTCTTTACTAGCCTTTAAAATTGTACAAATAGTACAAAAATATAGTTTTATTTTAAAAATTTTAATATTTATGACAAGAATCACTGAAATATTCCCTCATTCTCTTGGTTATCTCATTCACTCTCATGGCTTAAAATGTGATCAGATGACTCTCAAATGTACATGTCCATTCCTGGCCTGCCCCCTGAATTCCAGTAATATATCCACCTGGCTATTTGATATCTCCACCTGGACATTTAATAAACATCTCAAATTTAACAGACCCAAAACTAAGCCCTGATATCTCCTTCGCAACCTACCCTTGCCACCATCTTTCCCATCTCAGTTAACAGAAAATCCACCTTCCTGATTGCTCATAATAACGTCTTACTGACTCTTTCTTTTACAGCCCTCGTCCAACAAATCCTGCTAGCTCTACATTCAGAATATATCCCAACTACCATACAGCTCCTGCCCTGCCACTACCCTGATTCCAACCACTGTCATCTTTCTCCTCTAGGTTTGCAGTGGTGTCTTATCTGGTTTCCCTTCACCCTCTTCTCCCCATAGCAACCACACAGTAATCCTGTTCAGGAAAACTAAGTTAGATCATGCCTGTCCTTGGCTTAAAACCTTCCAACTTTCTCTCTCATTCAGAGGAAACACCAAGTCCTCAAATACCTCTAAGACCCTGCAAGCTATGCCTTATCTTCCTGATCTCATTTCTTACTAGTCTCTCTCCAGACAATGTCAAGGAGCAGCGCCCATGCCAGGGTAATGAACGTGCCAGGCTCACCCCCTCCTCAGGCCTTTGTGCTCACTCTTCCCTCTGCCTGGGCATATAGCCCCTATCCACCTGGCTCTCTCCCTCACCTCTCTCATGTCTTTACTCACATATCTCTTTCTCAGTGAAGCCTGGCCTCCTTATCCTTTTTTCTGCTTTATTTTCCTCTGCAGCATTTTTCACCACTTAGCACATGGTATAGTTTACTTGTTTATTTTGTTAATGGTCTCTCTCCTCCTCACCAGAATGCAAGCATCATGAGGGCAGAGTTACTGTTGTTTTTCATGGCTGTATCCCCAGCACTAAGAATAGTGTCCAGCACATATCAGGCACTCAGTAATTGCTTGTTGAATGAACTAATTAATTTATGATAAACTCCCTTTTATTATCACTCTCAAACTCAGTTCTGTTCTACTCCCCAGAGGTAACTATCAATAAATGAAGAAAGCAAGTCAGAGAACATTATATCCAAGCAATCCTTAATGTTAAAAAAAAAAAACAAATGCCAAAATAAAGTTATGGAAGAACACACAACAAACTAAGATGCTATTATTACATCTGGAACTTATTTCTCTGTGAAGGGTGATGGGACATGCATTTTTTTCCCAAGTGACTAGTCAATTGTGCTATTATTATTAAAAATTATCCACTAGTTCCCCTCTGATATGGTATGCCACTTTTAACATATATTACATCTGTCTCTACTTGGGCTGGGTTCCTGGACTGTCTACAGCTGTAATGTACAATTTTTAAACTATAGCTTTATATCAAACTTGCCTATCTGTTAGGGTAAGTCATCTCTTATTACTCTTTCTAAAAATATACCTGGCTATTTTCATGAGTTTATTCTCTCAAATATCTTTTGGAATTAAGTTGTTAGGCTAAAGAATTAGAATTTTAATTAGGATTTTATTAAATTTACAGATTAATTTGTGGAGAACTTGCATATTTATAACATTAAGCTTTCCATATTGGAAAATGATATGTCTTCCCAATAATTCATGTCTTTTATGGCCCAGAATATAGTCATTTTTTCCTCCTTAGGTTGAGTACATTTTCTATTAACTCAATTTTTATTAAGTTATTACTGGCATATAGAACACCTATTAATTTTTGTGTATTTTTATCATGAGTCAATGTACTGAGTCCTAGTCCTAGAGCTTCATTGTTGCTGTTGCTTTGTCTCTTTGGCTTTCTGGACAGACAATCATCATCTTGAAATAATGATAATTTTGTCACCCTCCTTGCTTAATCTGAATTCCCCAGAATTCAGAGCTTGAGATTTGGTTTATATATGAGTGACTTGGTAGGAAATGCAAGCAATAGAATCCCTCTATGGGATTGTATTCTATCCCATACAATAGCATGTAACAGCTCTTTCACACTGGGAAGCAAAGAAGAGAAAGACAACAAAAAGATGTGTTATCGAGTGGGTCAGAGCTAGAGGTTACTAGCTGTCTGATCCCACAGGACTGATTGAGTATCGTATGTGATACGTTTCCAGATTATCCATGATCAGGGAGACAAGAAGAAGAATTTATCCATTTTCTCAATCCATCATTTGTTAAAGTTTCACCCCCAAGGGGTGTTAACTTTGCCTCACTTCTGGACTTTGCTTGTATGGGCACTGAGTGTGGTGCCAGCACATCCCATGCCTCAGATCAGAGGGAAGCTTCAGGAGAGGACAGGCACATGGTGCAGATCTGAGGTGAGACTCTGCCAGATTACACTGGCATTAAGTCAGAGACCACACAGAAGAGTGCTTGCTGGAATAAAAGATAGATGAGGCCAAGGGGATCTAAAGTATTGTATAAGAGGGAGTTAATACAGTCCATCCCTTGTACCTGAGATCCTCTAGTGTCTTCCATCATATCTGGTTTCCATACTGCAATATGGAGCCAAATGATGCCCTCACCTCATCCCTGAGAGAGGGGAAATGCGAGTCCAACTTTTCACAGAGTCACCTTCAAAGAGGTCGCCAGCCATAATCTATGCAAGACTTCGTAAGAGGGTTAAGAAACAAGGTCTGTCCCTGTTGCTACAGCGGCACTGAGTGTCTCATTTTCTGCCCCTGGGATTCTTTGACCTGCCTTTTGGGATACTTGCAGAAACACTGTCACGTCATTCTGACGCAAAGGACAAAAAAGGAAATGTGAAGAGACTAACATCATTTAGGTAACCCTTGACAAATGGGGGAGGAGAACTGGCAGGTAAATATTCATATCTTTTATTCCTTGATAGACAATTTGGAGATGCATTCTAAATTATTCTTCAGAGGGTCCCTAACAGGATCAAGCCACAGTTGCCCACACTCAGGACCAGCTTGATAATGCAACTTTACATTGGTTTTCCCTCCTTCTTTGCTTCACTATTCCCATTGCCCCCACTCTGATGCTTTGGCATTTTTTCCTCTAAATAAACTACCTACAAGAAATCTCTTGTCTCAGGCTCTGCTTTGGGGGAAAAACCTAAGCTGCCTTGTATCTGTGTGTCGGGTTTGACCTATTATTCAATATGCCTTGGAAATTCTAGGTATTCTCTTTTTCCCAATACCCCATTGCCAGGCAAATGGCGCATGTTTATGGACAAATCAGCAGAGTATTTGCCATATACTCTTGCTGTGATATTGTTAAGGACCTTTATCAAGGGACCCGGCCTTTTCTGTCAATGGAGGCTAGTTCTGTGAACAGCCTTAGATCTGAAAACTAGGTGAAGGACCATAGTTTTACATGGCAGAAGATGAAATCAGATTTTTGCTTTCAAATGTTTTTTATCTTGTACAAGTTGAACATCATCCTAGTATGTTGTCCACCTATTTCACCCCTAGGAATTCCATGATGTATTAGCTATTGCCACAGATCCCTGCAAGCCAAAGCCTCCTTAATGCCACTCCAAGATTGCTGCCCATTTTGGTAATTATGTCCACCTTATCTGCGATGGTTGGATATTGTTTTCTGGCCTCTGCAATTCCAGCAGCATCTCCCCTGTGTACCCTGGCCTATAAAAGATAGACACCACTGAATTTCTCAAAGATGCCAATAGCATTTTTGCTAGTGTATGTTGCCTTAATAAAATAAATACCCTCTCGACCCTCCTTGGGAACATAGTCAGATGGTAGAATTTCTGTTCTCACCTAATAAATCCATTTTAATATTCTCACTTCCCTTGCTTTCTTATCATTTTCTTGCATCTCCATCTCACTATTGTCCTTTGCAGACCCGAGATCTTGAATTAGAACTAGCTACAGATATACTTGCAAGGATGTTGAATCTTGAGTCAATAAATGCTCACCTATCCAGTCTTGTATTCTACCTCCCTAGATCCCACACTTCAAGACCCAGTCTTACATATGCCCCCATGATTCTGTGAATGTTAGGAACAAGAAGGTATTTCCTCTTGGAGCAGGAATGAAGTAATCTATAATGACTAAGAACAGATCAGTTGTCACCCTCAGCTTGTATTAGTGATAGTGGTGGTAGTGATAGTCTGACTTCAAAGGATGCTTTTGGGGTGATTATGGTGATATATACATAGATAGTGTACGTTTATCATAACTTACCAAGCTGTGCATTTAAAATGAATGTATTTAATTGTATGTAAGTTTGTTTTTCCCCTAGTTTCTTAAATAGAATCTTAGATCATTTCAAGAGCCTTATAATGTGAGCATTTAGTGCTATAAATTTCCCACTAAGAACTGCTTTATCCATATCCCATAAGTGTTGATGTGTTGTGTTTTCATTTTCATTCAATTGAAAATAGTTTCTAATTTCTCTTCTTACTTCTACTTTCAGTCATGGGTTATTTAGAAGTGTGTTATTTAATTTCCAAAGATTTGAAGATTTTTCAGATATCTTCTTGACATCCATTTCCAGTTTAAATTCCTTGTGGTCAGATAAATTCTGTATGATTAAATTTATTGAGACTTGATATGTAGCCCAGACTATGAGCTATCTCATTGCAAAATTTGTGTTCTGCTGTTGGAGTGGAGTGTCCAATAAATTTCATTTAGGTCAAGTGGGTTGAAAGTATCATTAAAGATTTGTAGATCCTGGTGATTTTCTTCTATCAGTTGCTGAGAGCGAAGTTTTGAAACTCCCAACTGCAATTGTGGATGTTTATGTTTCTACCTTCAATTCTGTTTGGTTTTGCTTCATATTTTCTTGAAACTCTGTTCTTACCTGCATGCATTTTTTTTAGATTGGTATACCTTCTTGATGAAGTAATCTTTTTTATCATTTTATAAAATACTCCTCTCTAACTCTAGTAATATTCCTTCTTCTGAAATCTACTTGGCCTGATATTAATATAATCATTTCAGTATTCTTTTGTTTGGTGTAAACATGGCATGCCTTTTACATCCTTCTACTTTTAGAGTATCTATGTAGTTATATTAAAAGTGGATTTCTTGCATTCAGTCTGAAAATCACCCTCTTTTAGTTGGAGCATTTTGACCATCTAAATTTAATGTAACTATCAACTTGGTGAGCTTAAATGGCCATCTTGCAATTTGTTTTCTATTCATCCTTTCTATCCTTTATTCCTTTCTATCCTCTTTTCTGCCTTCTTTGGGAATGAAATTTTTAGTATTTTGTTCTTCTCCACTATTGGCTTAATCTCTTTGCTTCACATTTTTTAGTGGTTGTTTTAGGGTTTACAATATACTTCTCTAACTTACTACAGTCCACCTTCAAATTATATTATGCCACTTTATGTGCTGTTTAAGAACTGTACAACAGCGTACTTCAATTTCCCTCTCTTATACTTTGTGCTAGTATTGTCATTAATTTTACCTATATCTATGCTTTAAGCTCTGCAATTTAATGTTATTATTGTTTTTTTTTTCACACACACTGTATTTTATTTTTACAAGAGATAAATAGACTGACACCAAGCATTGTACATGGATGACCACAACAAAAGCAACAATAATTGCAATTACCAAACATGAAACACACTCATACTATGTCATAATATTGACATTCAGTCCAGTAATCCTCCACTGCAACAGCTCCTTTACTTTGCAGTGAAAATTGATTTGTATATTCTTTGCCTCTGAGTTCTTGTGGGATTTTTTCTTTTTTTAAATTCAACCAGAAAGTCACAAAAATTATACTCATCCTCATCAGTTCACTCAGTCCCATGTAATTAATTTTTTTTTTCATCTTGATCTTTTGTTAGCACTTTTATGAGCTCATCAGTTTTTCATTAGAGTTCTGAAAATGCTTATTCATTCAGTTCAGCAGTACAGTCAGGTACCAGAAACCTGTACTTGTCAGAGTCTTTTCCATGAATTTCCTGAAGATGAAACCCTTTTATAGGAACATATTTACAAAAGCATCAGAGTACACCCAGAACTGTCTGTAAATGACAAAAGACTTAAAAATGACCACGGTTAAAGATTTGATGAAAGTTCATAATAATGCAGTTGACAAGAAAATTAGTTATTTCTGAGATATACATTTTAAAGTAATAACTAGGATTATGACTTATAACATTATACCAGAACATATAAGATTTTTAGAAATTTCATGTAATGTCTGAAACATTTATATTAACATATTTCCATACAAATAACCCAATGAAAGTTTAGTATTAGTTGTTTTGTTTGTTTGTTTATACTGCAGGTTCTCATTAGTCATCAATTTTATACACATCAGTGTATACATGTCAATCCCAATCGCCCAATTCAGCACACCACTATCCCCACCCCACCGCAGTTTCCCCCCCTTGGTGTCCATATGTCTGTTCTCTACATCTGTGTCTCAACTTCTGCCCTGCAAACCGGCTCATCTGTACCATTCTTCTAGGTTCCACATACATGCGTTAATATACAATATTTGTTTTTCTCTTTCTGACTTACTTCACTCTGTATGACAGTCTCTAGATTCATCCACGTCTCAACAAATGACTCAATTTCGTTCCTTTTTATGGCTGAGTAATATTCCATTGTATATATGTACCACAACTTCTTTATCCATTCGTCTGTTGATGGGCATTTAGGTTGCTTCCATGACCTGGCTATTGTAAATAGTGCTGCAATGAACATTCGGGTGCATGTGTCTTTTTGAATTACAGTTTTCTCTGGGTATATGCCCAGTAGTGGGATTGCTGGGTCATATGGTAATTCTATTTTTAGTTTTTTAAGGAACCTCCATATTGTTCTCCATAGTGGCTGTATCAATTTACATTCCCACCAACAGTGCAAGAGGGTTCCCTTTTCTCCACACCCTCTCCATCATTTGTTGTTTGTAGATTTTCTGATGACGCCCATTCTAATTGGTGTGAGGTGATACCTCATTGTAGTTTTGATTTGCATTTCTCTAATAATTAGTGATGTTGAGCATCTTTTCATGTGCTTCTTGGCCGTCTGTATGTCTTCTTTGGAGAAATGTCTATTTAGGTCTTCTGCCCATTTTTGGATTGGGGTGTTTGTTTCTTTAATATTGAGCTGAATGAGCTGTTTATATATTTTGGAGATTAATCCTTTGTCCATTGATTCGTTTGCAAATATTTTCTCCCATTCTGAGGGTTGTCTTTTCGTCTTGTTTATGGTTTCCTTTGCTGTGCAAAAGCTTTGAAGTTTCATTAGGTCCCATTTGTTTATTTTTGTTTTTATTTCCATTGCTCTAGGAGGTGGATCAAAAAAGATCTTGCTGTGATTTATGTCAAAGAGTGTTCTTCCTATGTTTTCCTCTAAGAGTTTTATAGTGTCCAGTCTTACATTTAGGTCTGTAATCCATTTTGAGTTTATTTTTGTGTATGGTGTTAGGGAGTATTCTAATTTCATTCTTTTACATGTAGCTGTCCAGTTTTCCCAGCACCACTTATTGAAGAGACTGTCTTTTCTCCATCGTATATCTTTGCCTCCTTTGTCATAGATTAGTTGACCATAGGTGCGTGGGTTTATCTCTGGGCTTTCTATCTTGTTCCATTGATCTATGTTTCTGTTTTTGTGCCAGTACCATATTGTCTTGATTACTGTAGCTTTGTAGTATAGTCTGAAGTCAGGGAGTCTGATTCCTCCAGCTCCATTTTTTTCCCTCAAGACTGCTTTGGCTATTCGGGGTCTTTTGTGTCTCCATACAAATTTTAAGATGATTTTTTCTAGCTCCGTAAAAAATGCCATTGGTAATTTGATAGGGATTGCATTGAATCTGTAGATTGCTTTGGGTAGTATAGTCATTTTCACAATGTTGATTCTTCCAATCCAAGAACATGGTATATCTCTCCATCTGTTGGTATCATCTTTAATTTCTTTCATCAGTGTCTTATAGTTTTCTGCATACAGGTCTTTTGTCTCCCTAGGTAGGTTTATTCCTAGGTATTTTATTCTTTTTGTTGCAATGGTAAATGGGAGTGTTTCCATAATTTCTCTTTCAGATTTTTCATCATTAGTGTATAGGAATGCAAGAGATTTCTGTGCATTAATTTTGTATCCTGCAACTTTACCATATTCATTAATTAGCTCTAGCAGTTTTCTGGTGGCAGTTTTAGGATTCTCTATGTATAGTATCATGTCATCTGCAAACAGTGACAGTTTTACTTCTTCTTTTCCAATTTGTATTCCTTTTATTTCTTTTTCTTCTCTGATTGCCGTGGCTAGGACTTCCAGAACTATGTTGAATAATAGTGGTGAGAGTGGACATCCTTGTCTCGTTCCTGATCTTAGAGGAAATGCTTTCAGTTTTTCACCGTTGAGAATGATGTTTGCTGTGGGTTTGTCATATATGGCCTTTATTATGTTGAGGTAGGTTCCCTCTATGCCTACTTTCTGGAGAGTTTTTATCATAAATGGGTGTTGAATTTTGTCAAAAGCTTTTTCTGCATCTATTGAGATGATCATATGGTTTTTATTCTTCACTTTGTTAATATGGTGTATCACATTGATTGATTTGCGTATATTGAAGAATCCTTGCATCCCTGGGATAAATCCCACTTGATCGTGGTGTATGATCCTTTTAATGTGTTGTTGGATTCTGTTTGCTAGTATTTTGTTGAGGATTTTTGCATCTATCTTCATCAGTGATATTGGTCTGTAATTTTCTTTTTTTGTAGTGTCTTTGTCTGGTTTTGGTATCAGGGTGATGGTGGCCTTATAGAATGAGTTTGGGAGTGTTCCTTCCTCTGCAATTTTTTGGAAGAGTTTGAGAAGGATAGGTGTTAGCTCTTCTCTAAATGTTTGATAGAATTCACCTGTGAAGCCATCTGGTCCTGGACTTTTGTTTGTTGGAAGATTTTTAATCACAGTTTCAATTTCATTACTTGTGATTGGTCTGTTCATATTTTCTGCTTCTTCCTGGTTCAGTCTTGGAATGTTATACCTTTCTAAGAATTTGTCCATTTCTTCCAGGTTGTCCATTTTATTGGCATAAAGTTGCTTGTAGTAGTCTCTTAGGATGCTTTGTATTTCTGCGGTGTCTGTTGTAACTTCTCCTTTTTCATTTCTGATTTTATTGATTTGAGTCCTCTCCCTCTTTTTCTTGATGAGTCTGGCTAATGGCTTATCAATTTTGTTTATCTTCTCAAAGAACCAGCTTTTAGTTTTATTGATCTTTGCTATTGTTTTCTTTGTTTCTATTTCATTTATTTCTGCTCTGATCTTTATGATTTCTTTCCTTCTGCTAACTTTGGGTTTTGTTTGTTCTTCTTTCTCTAGTTTCTTTAGGTGTAAGGTTAGATTGTTTACTTGAGATTTTTCTTGTTTCTTTAGGTAGGCTTGTATAGCTATAAACTTCCCTCTTAGAACTGCTTTTGCAGCATCCCATAGGTTTTGGGTTGTCGTGTTTTCATTGTCATTTGTCTCTAGGTATTTTTTGATTTCCTCTTTGATTTCTTCAGTAATCTCTTGGTTATTTAGTAACGTATTGTTTAGCCTCCATGTGTTTGTGTTTTTTATGCTTTTTCCCCTGTAATTCATTTCTAATCTCATAGCGTTGTGGTCAGAAAAGATGCTTGATATGATTTCAATTTTCTTAAATTTACTGAGGCTTGATTTGTGACCCAAGATGTGATCTATCCTGGAGAATGTTCCGTGCGCACTTGAGAAGAACGTGTAATCTGCTGTTTTTGGATGGAATGTCCTATAAATATCAATTAAATCTATCTGGTCTATTGTGTCATTTAAAGCTTCTGTTTCCTTATTTATTTTCATTTTGGATGATCTGTCCATTGGTGTAAGTGAGGTGTTAAAGTCCCCCACTATTATTGTGTTACTATCAATTTCCTCTTTTATAGCTGTTAGCAATTGCCTTATGTAATGAGGTGCTCCTATGTTGGGTGCATATATATTTATAATTGTTATATCTTCTTCTTGGATTGATCCCTTGATCATTATGTAGTGTCCTTCCTTGTCTCTTGTAACATTCTTTATTTGAAAGTCTATTTTATCTGATATGAGTATAGCTACTCCAGCTTTCTTTTGATTTCCATTTGCATGGAATATCTTTTTCCATCCCCTCACTTTCAGTCTGTATGTGTCCCTAGGTTTAAAGTGGATCTCTTGTAGACAGCATATATATAGGTCTTGTTTTTGTATCCATTCAGCAAGCCTGTGTCTTTTGGCTGGAGCATTTAATCCATTCACGTTTAAGGTAATTATCGATATGTATGTTCCTATGACCATTTTCTTAATTATTTTGGGTTTGTTTTTGTAGGTCCTTTTCTTCTCTTGTGTTTCCCACTTAGAGAAGTTCCTTTAACATTTGTTGTAGAGCTGGTTTGGTGGTGCTGAATTCTCTTAGCTTTTGCTTGTCTGTAAAGCTTTTGATTTCTCCATCAAATCTAAATGAGATCCTTGCCGGGTAGAGTAATCTTGGTTGTAGGTTCTTCCCTTTCATCACTTGAAGTATATCATGCCACTCCCTTCTGGCTTGTAGAGTTTCTGCTGACAAATCAGCTGTTAACCTTATGGGAGTTCCCTTGTATGTTATTTGTCATTTTTCCCTTGCTGCTTTCAATAATTTTTCTTTGTCTTTAATTTTTGCCACTTTGATTACTATGTGTCTCGGCGTGCTTCTCCTTGGGTTTATCCTGTATGGGACTCTCTGCGCTTCCTGGACTTGGGTGGCTATTTCCTTTCCCATGTTAGGGAAGTTTTCGACTATAATCTCTTCAAATATTTTCTCTGGTCCTTTCTCTCTCTCTTCTCCTTCTAGGACCCCTATAATGCGAATGTTGTTGCGTTTAATGTTGTCCCAGAGGTCTCTTAGGCTGTCTTCATTTCTTTTCATTCTTTTTTCTTTAGTCTGTTCAGCAGCAGTGAATTCCACCATTCTGTCTTCCAGGTCACTTATCCGTTCTTCTGCCTCAGTTATTCTACTATTGATTCCTTCTAGTGTAGTTTTCATTTCAGTTATTTTATTGGTCATCTCTGTTTGTTTGTTCTTTAATTCTTCTAGGTCTTTGTTAATCATTTCTTGCATCTTCTCAATCTTTGCCTCCATTCTTATTCCAAGGTCCTGGATCATCTTCACTATCATTATTCTGAATTCTTTTTCTGGAAAGTTGCCTATCTCCACTTCATTTAGTTGTTTTTCTGGGGTTTTTTCTTGTTCCTTCATCTGGTATATAGCCCTCTGCCTTTTCATCTTGTCTATCTTTCTGTAAATGTGGTTTCTGTTCCACAGGCTGCAGGACTGTAGTTTTTCTTGCTTCTGCTGTCTGCCCTCTGGTGGTTGAGGCTATCTAAGAGGCTTGATGGGAGGCTCTGGAGGTGGGTAGAGCTGACTGTTGCTGTGGCGGTCAGAGCTCTGTAAAACTTTAATCCACTTGACTGTTGCTGGGTGGGGCTGGGTTCCCTCCCTGTTGGTTGTTTTGCCTGAGGCAACCCAACACTGGAGCCTACCCGGGCTCTTTGGTGGGGCTAATGGCAGACTCTGGGAGGGCTCACGCCAAGGAGTACTTCCCAGAACCTCCGCTGCCAGTGTCCTTGTCCCCACGGTGAAACAGAGCCAGCCCCCGCCTCTGCAGGAGACCCCCCAACACCAGCAGTTATGTCTGGTTCAGTCTCCCCCAGGGTCACTGCTCCTTCCCCTGGGTCCCGAAGCACACACTATTTTGTGTACGCCCTCCAAGAGTGGGTTCTCTGTTTCCCCCAGTCCTGTCGAAGTCCTGCAATCAATTCCCACTAGGCTTCAAAGTCTGATTCTCTATGAATTCTTCCTCCCGTTGCCGGACCCCCAGGTTGGGAAGCCTGACGTGGGGCTCAGAACTTTCACTCCAGTGGGTGGACTTCTGTGGTATAAGTGCTCGCCAGTCTGTGAGTCACCCACCCAGCAGTTATGGGATTTGATTTTACTCTGATTGCGCCCCTCCTACCGTCTCACTGTGGCTTTTCCTCTGTCCTTGGACGTGGGGTATCCTCCTTGGTGAAGTCCAGTGTCTTCCTGTCGATGATTGTCCAGCAGCCAGTTGTGATTCTGGTGCTCTCGCAAGAGGGAGTGAGAGCACGTCCTTCTACTCCGCCATCTTGGTTAATCCCCTCTATTATTGTTTTTTAAGTTAATTTTTTTAAAGATATTAACAATGAGAAAACATATATTTACCATTCTGGGGGTTAAATCCCTTGTTTAGATCTGAATCTCCAATTGGTAACATTTTCTTCTGCCTAAAGAATTTCCTTTTACAAATCTTACAGTGCAGATCTGCTGGATGTGAACTTCATACTGCTTTGCTGGTCTGAATTTTTTTAGACAATGTCTTTCATTTTGAAGAATGTTTTCTTTTTTCTGTCCTGATGCTCTGTTTCTTTTTCTCTATGTGCTTCAGTTTGGGCAGTTTCAACTGTTAGATCTTCAAGTTAATTTTTCTTCTTCAGGATATGATCCATATATTTTTTATTTCAGATATTGCTTTTCTTATTTCTATACATTTCATTTGAGTCTTATTTTTATCTCTTGCATTTTCCTTCTTATCCTCTTTATGTTTTCTGCCATCTTCTTGAATAAATAGAACATGTGTTTTAACATACTTGTCTGCTAGTTTCATCATGTCTGTCTTTTAAGTGTCTGTTTCTATTGATTAATTTTTCCCTTGATTATTTTCTATATTATTCTGCTCCTCTGAATACCTGTTAATTTTATATTGGATGCCAGACATTGTCATTTTACATTGTTTGGTGTTGAGTTTTGTTATATTCCTTTATATAATGTAGGATTTTGTTCTGGCATGCAGTTGAGTTATTTGGAATCAACTGTTTGCTTTTAAGCTTTCCTAAGGCATGTCCAGAGCACCTTTATGTCTAGAGCTAGCTTAGCCCCACTATTATGATGATACTCTTCTGAGAACTTGACCTGATGCCCTAACTATTACAATGTATTTCTATTCTGGTTGGTTGGCACACACACTCTTTCAGTCCTCTGTATGACTCTTTCCTGGCTTTGAGTAATTTCCTTTCATGCAAGCATAGAATGGTATTCAGCCAAGAAGTTGAAGGACCCCTCTGCAAATCTCTGGAGCTCTCCACACTCCAGTACTGTGTCTCTCAAATTCAAACAACCTTTGCCTGCCAAGCTCTGACCTATCTAAGTGTTCCCTACCTGTTCTGCCACTCTAGGCTGGACAATCATAAGACTCACCTTGTTTGTTTCCCTTCTCTCAGTCTTGTGCTACCTATTGTCCAATGTCTGAAAACCATTTTTTCATATTTATTTTTTCACGGATTTCAAGTTGTTTAAGGGAGTAACGCAAATATGTCCCTTGTTATTCCATTATGTTCTGGAAAAGGAGGCCACTTGCACATCAGTTATACTTCAAAAAGTTTATTAAAAAAGAAAAAAATCATGTTGCTGTAAATTAATCAGATTCTGGGTGTTTACTAGTTGCAGATACTCTTGGGGAATTCTTACTCCCTTTAATTATGGTTTAGATTTCTGTTTTGACTCCAGAACTTAGGTATGTTAAAAAAAAAAAAAAAAACTAAGTAAAAACATTAGAGGTTTATTATATTTTTATTTGACTAATATTCAAGAGGAGAAAGAGGTTTGGGGGTAAATCTGATGAGTTCAGTTTGGACTAATTATTGAAGTTTTCTGTTTAATGACAGGTGAAGATATTCAGAAATCAATTGAATCTATGACTTCTGGTGCTTGAGAGAGTTCTGAACTGCAGACAGAGATTTAAGAATTACCAGCGAAAAGTTAAAGGCTAAATTAATAAATATGAATACCTTGTAAAGAAGCATCAGAGAAGAAGAGGGTGTAGGGTGGCAACCTATTCAAGGACACTGACTAGCAGAGAGGCAGAGGAAAAATAACTTACAAAGGAGTGTAACCTGGCAAAGTATTATTAGAACTAAATTCAATGCCGGTTTTCTCAAAGAAACTAATATTTAGATGAATAAAGAGTGCTGTAAACTCATATAATATTAGTAATACCCTGTGAGGTACACTGTTTCATAACCATCTATTGCCATTCTTGTCTTTCTTCCCACTATTTCTCTTCCCTCATGCAGGGGGTAAATATTCAGCCCTTGGAGACCGAGGATGAGAGGCCTGCCCTGAGTGGGATATTGCTTGAGATCATGTGTAAGAGATCTTCTGAATCTAATTGACTTTGAAAAATTTATACAACACAGATTGTATAATAAAATAGCAGTAAAAACTAATCAGAAAACTTTGTGAGGTGCTCTGCCACACACACTGTTAAGCCCAAAATAACTGTTCAGTGTTTTTTCCATGGCTTATATAAAGAAATTCTTGGAAAATATTGCAAACTGGCTTTGGGCTCCTCACTTATATAACTCATATTTCTATTTCATTCCTCTCCATCTGAGGTTGGATTACTCTGAGGTTGGAATTGTATTGCTCCTTATGTGGTAAGACGGTTTAGTTTTTGAAATGTTGCTTTACTCATGGCTTTGGCAGCTAGTGGGTTCTATCCTTCCTTGAATAACAAATCCACAAAAAGGAATCAAGGTCCCTGATTTGATCACGGCTCTTCCCAATAGATGCCATTTTATATGAAGGTGTTAACCCTCAAAACAAAGCTGAATTCAGTCTTCTTTGGAAGACTATAATGGAAAAATTTAGAATTTTATGGGCAGAATAAGTTATTTCTTTAAAAATATTATTTATTGGCAGCAGTAGGAGATAGTCATTTAGGAAATAGAAGACATGGTGAGTTAACATTTGTTGATTTGTCTAGGTGTTTAAAATATAGTTTTCACTCCCTACCACCCAGTGAAGTAAGACATATTATTCTCACTTTCTACATAAGAAAATGCCTCTGGGGAGTTAATAACTTGCTCAGGGTCATCAAGCTAGTACACTGTGATTTGTCTGGTCTGGTTCTTAAGCCTTTTCTCTTTCTATATGTCACGCTGCCTCCATAGTGTAAGGGGATGATTTCTGCTCTTTTCTTCTGAGAAGTCAGAGTTCACTTTATTCTGGAGGGATTAGGAATGGGGAGAGTAGTATAGAAAAGAATGTTCACCACACACCTATTATGATATATTGTGTTTACTACTGAACTATGTAAGTATGTAGAACAAAGTGACCTAGTTCACTAATTGAGCAAGAAGCATGTACTTGGAAAATAGCATAGGATTTCACCTCAAACCACCTGGACTTCAATTCTGGATGTGCTACTTACTAGCTGTGTGTCTTTGAACAAGGTACTTTACTGTCCCAAGCCCGAGTTTCCATTAAGAACGGGGTAATGACACCCACCTTTCAGTGCCTCTGTAGAAATCTCAACATGCATCTAGCTCTAGTGATGTCCCAGAAGTTCGAAGAGGCACAATTTACCAATAATTTCTATGTTGAGAGTCCATAAGCAGTTCATGAAAGGGGTACCTTAAAGGAATGCTAGATCATGGCCCATCTGAGTAGTCTGAAATTCCATCACTGATCCAGTGGGTCATGGCAAGGAAATGGAGGCAGACCATGAAGGCAGATATGACAGATAAAAATGACAACCAGTGAAAGAGGAGATCTACAAAGGGCAATGGGACCTGGCATCACGTCTGTTCTGAAAGGAAAAGTGACCTGCTGCAGTTCTTACATCTGTTGGAAGAGGCATGCTGGTGAATATATAGGAATCAAGATGGAGCAGAAAGGATTAGCATCACCCTAGCTTTGATAGGCTCTAAAATAAACATTAGTATTTTCCCCTCCCATCTTTTATTAGAAGTTAAAACCTAGAGAGACAAAAGGGTCCAGGTTAAGGGGACTATGGATGTTAACCTGAAGAGTTTCACCTTTACATGGCCAGCAATCTGGAACCTTACTGAATGGTGTTGAGGAGGGGCTCATAATATTTAAGCAGTACTTTGGAAAGATTGGTCTGGCTGTGGAATAGAGTACGAAATTGGGGGACAACAAGCTGAAGGATCAGTTAGGAGGCTGATGCAGTTGCCCAGGTGAAAGATGATGTGATCTGAACTAGGCTTCCAGTAGTGGGACAGAGCAAGGATGGATTTGGGAGACACTATGGAGAAAGACTAAGAAGCTGAGATAAACATTGGTTAGGGAGAGGAAAGAGGTGAAGACAATTTTGAAATATTTAATCAGAGTGACTGGAAAGGTAGAGGAGAAATTAATTGAGATGGGTCTCACTGTAGACAGGTTAGATTTCAGGGCTAATATTGGACCTAAGTGATTTTCCAAAGTGGTCTAGTACTAGAGGAGTTGGAAATTTAGCTGTGGAGCTCATCAAATTAATAAAAAGATAATATGAACCAATATCACTTTATCAAGAAAATGTCATTAGAATAGAAGAGGAAGATGATGATTTCCGGTTTGAGCAGCTAGATGTTGGGTTAAATGATACATGAAAATTTCCAGGTTCTATTTAAAGGAAGGGAGAGATGTAGAAATCACAATAATAGTAATATTAATAGCTAAATTTTCTGTATACATGCACCAGATACCGTTCTACATGCTCTACACGCGACAATCTGTGAATTAGGTACTATTACTATCCTTATTTTATAGAAGAAGAACTTAAGGCATGGAAGTAGGAGTAAGTTTCCCAATATCTCATGAATCAAATCTAATGAATCAAATATCTAATGAATCAAATCTGTGTTTCAAACCACAAAACCCAACTTTAAAGTCTTTACTCTTACTTGTCACGTGACTGTCTTTCCTAGAGTACATCCGCTGTAACTGGGAAGATGAAAACTGAATGGAATGAATATATGTATGAAAGTGCTTTGTAAATGATAGGCATCATATATTTAAATTACTATTCTTCCATTTTACGAATGAGGATGTTGAAATCATGAGACATAAATATATTTCCATAGGTTATGTGGTTAGTAAATTGTTGATTGAGGACTCCAGCCACTCTGAAAGCCATTGTTCTTTACGATCCAGGCTTCCATAAAGCCTGTTTGAGTGTTGTGGGTGTGATCTCACGGCAGAAAGCATTCCTTCAACAAACATTAAAGGAGTGCCCGCCAGGCACTGCATTAGACGCTGGAATCAGTGACATAAGGTGTCGTCCTTTGGGCTGTCAAGGAGCTTACAGGCTAGTGTGGGACACACACATATAAGAAAGAAGGGAAAAAAAAACAAATGAGAGAATTGCACGTGTGGAACACTCTGAGGACAGGGAAAGGAGAACTTGGTAGTTTGTATTTTATTCAATTCTCTGCATGACTATTGATTCCCGCTGTGCTCCAAGCATTGCGCTGAGAGTTAAGGAAACAGAGAAATAAGACAGAATGGATGTGTCTCCCTCCCACCCTCTGGAGATATGGGGATATATGTTTATGTATAGCTGATTCATTTTGTTATACAGCAGAAACTATCACACCATTGTAAAGCAATTATACTCCAATAAAGATGTTAGAAAAGAAAAAGATAGAATGGATGTCCTCAAGGTTGTCTGCAAATGAGTCAGCGTTGTAAAAATTTGTTTGCTCGCATTTAAAGAGATACCCAGGCGTTACAGATGGAGATATCTAAAGCCTCTTTTCCTGCTGGGTCATTTTATACAGAAATTGGGAACTTGAATCTTTGTTCTTCATGTGTATGTTATACTATGTCCCCTTTTGTCCCTACATGCACCTAGAGACCCAAGTATCAGGCGAAGTTTTTAATTTAAATAAGTAGTGATGGATAAAGTGATATACTGAAGAAATAGCTAAACTGAATGGGGAGAAGAAAATGATACTTCAAAAGTGGTTTCATCTAATATGAGAATTGACCTTGGGCCAGTTTTCACACCTCAGCCCCTTGACAGCATTGTATTTCTAGAAGGTAGAGAATATTAAACACTGTTAGTGATTGATTTCATCTCAACTTTCAAGTGTTATATCAGACAGACCCTTAAAGGGGGGAATTTGATTCTCTTAAAGCACATCAACAGATCTTTTTGATTAGTAAAAACTGATGTCCTGGATTTACTATGTTTAATCCAAATTTGATCCGAGAGTGAAATTCCTTTTTGGCAGCATCATTGATAATTTACTGCATTGTGGGCTTTCCTTTCTGGGGCACAAAATATTGGCTACGGGCATTCTGGCTGACACATTATAAAATAAAACTGGCAAATGGACTGAATGGGACTTTGCCAATTCTATACCCATCTGAAGATTTCCTAGTGAACCTGTATGGCTTTCCTTTACAGCTGCCCTCTGAGAACTGGTGTGCACCACTGAACATCCAGAATGACCTAGAACTGTGAAAATTTACAGCTGGAATGGATGTTACTAGTCATCTAGCTTCCCCACTCTCCTAAATCAAGAATTATTTTATTTCAAAACACCCCTGGTAGATGTTCAACCAGGCTCAACTGAACTTAGTATTTTAAAAAGTTACACCATGTTGGTTAGCTCTGGATGCTAAAGAGCTGATAGATGGCTCTCAGACAGTTCTGCCTATTGACTCTAGTTCTTTTCTCTGGGGTCACAATGAATCTGGCTGTCCCCTCTTTAGCACACAGCCTTGCAGATACTTGAAGGGTTTATGCTTATCCTTCCTAAGACTTCTCATTTTCAGGAAAAACTTCAACTAAATCGATTGTTGTTTTCTGGACTTTCTCTAATTAATTGAAATCCTTTATCACTATGAAGCTCAAACCAATACCCTAGTGTTCAACCAGTTTCAACACACTGCCTATCAGTTGAATGTCCAGTGATAGTGGATATGATTCATCTCATGTGCCACCTCCAATCAATAACTCACTAATGGCTTCCTGGAATGCTGTATTAAGGAAGATCCTAATGTTATCTCTAGCTCTAATGTTATCTGGGTTCTAATGTTATCTCTGGGCTCTGCAATGTCTACCATGGGTGCATGAGGTGGGAGTGGCAATGGTCGTGCCATATTTGCTACCTTAGATTTAAGGACCCACTGAATGAACATCTCTCCAAGTTTTCACATAGGCAAAGGTTTAGGAGACTTTTCACTTGTGTTTCTGTAAGTTCTTTTAAGACTAGAGTATTCTATTAATCTCTGAAAACTTTACTGTACTTAGTTCATGGATCCCTGATATTTAAATATTGGTTGTCAGCAGGGACTAAGCTATGAAATATTCTGGCATGTAAAAAAAATATCATATTTGGTCATAAGATGGCTTATTCAAGTATTCTTTTGAAGTTAATGAGTGTCTCTGAAGATGATAATAATAACAATGATGATAATGAAGATAACACAATAGAAATAATGATTAAAATAAATGGCATCCTCTTGAGTTTCATAGTTTTCAGATCACTCTTAGATATAATTTTCCCGTTGATCCCTCTGACATCCTTGGCACTATTATTCCTATTTTAAAGTTGAGAGGACAATTTCAGAACACATAAGTAACAAGCCCAAGAAAATTTGATCAGTATGTCATATTGAATTAAGTTTTGTTTGTTTGTTTTACTGCAAAATCTGGAACTTTCCCCATGTAGAATGGGCTTTGGGACTTTTATTTTTGTATGTCTTTGCCAGCTCCACTGCTCTGCTGGATTATCAGTAGCTGCCTTTCTCTACCTATGGCTACAGCTCCTGCCAGGCTTACTCTCTCCCATGGCTAAAGGTCTCACCATGTTCCAGTAACATCCCTCTTGTCTGCCCATTTAGAACTTATAGGCAGCAATGGGCTCTAGTTCTGAATGGACAGGGAAAAGAGGGTATGCCTGGCAGAAGCTGCAGCAAATCACTATTGTTAGTCCCTGAGTCTTTCACCACCACATGTTGGTTCCCTTATCCCTGACCTTAAGTGTAAATAGACATTTCATTAAACCCTCTTCAATTATCTTTTTGAGTGTGCCTTTCATTTTCCTGCCAGGGCTCTGACTAATACCGCTGACCTCAGGACAGAAACATCTCTGCTGCCTTTTCTGATTTATAAGGCAAACTTGTGTCTGAATGACATTAAGACTGGATATTAAACAGAGTCTGCCCCATTCCTTGATGGGAGCAGTTAGGAAGGCACAACCCAGTTATTTTTGTTGGGATTAGTCCTTTGGGAAAGATAATTTCCCAAATTCAGGACACTATACAAGCTTGGGGAGTTCTTTAAATTTAGGTTTATCAGGAGGAATTTGCTCTTTTGATACTCAGCCAAGTTTGATTTATTAATCTATTTTGTGTTAAAATAGACTCTCTTTCCTTCCTCATGTTTTTAGTAAAATAAGGTAATTATTTTAATTATAATAATTATTATTATTTTCAATTAAAAAGTTCACCATCTAGGTGTATATATGTATAAGTGTTTGTGTGTGTGTGTGTGTGTGTGTGTGTATTTACCAACAAATATAGCTAGTGATGTAAACATGGAAAAGTTTTTTATTTTTTTGAAATCATCCATCTAAACTGTTTAATGAATCCTAAAATCATAAATGGGAAGTAGCCCAATACTTTCCTAGCAATGTTCTTTTTTTTTCTTTTAACATCTTTATTGGAGTATAATTGCTTTACAATGGTGTGTTAGTTTCTGCTTTATAACAAAGTGAATCAGTTATACATATACCTATGTTCCCATATCTCTTCCCTCTTGCATCTCCCTCCCTCCCACCCTTCCCATCCCACCCCTCTAGGTGGTCACAAAGCACCGAGCTGATCTCCCTGTGCTATGCGGCTGCTTTCCACTAGCTATTTATTTTACATTTGGTAGTATATATATGTCAATACCACTCTCTCACTTCGTCCCAGCTAAACCTTCCCCCTCCCCATGTCCTCAAGTCCATTCTCTACATCTGTGTCTTTATTCCTGTCCTGCCCCTAGGTTCATCAGAACCTTTTTTTTTTTTTCAGATTCCATATATATGTGTTAGCATACGGTATTTGTTTTTCTCTTTCTGACTTACCTCACTCTGTATGACAGATTCTAGGTCCATCCACCTCACTACAAATAACTCAATTTCATTTCTTTTTATGGCTGAATAATATTCCATTGTATATATATATGGCACATCTTCTTTATACATTCATCTGTCGATGGACACTTAGGTTGCTTCCATGTCCTGGCTATTGTAAATAGAGCTGCAATGAACATTGTGGTACATGACACTTTTTGAATTATGGTTTTCTCAGGGTATATGACCAGTAGTGGGATTGCTGGGTCATATGGTAGTTCTAATTTTAGGTTTTTAAGGAACCTTGATACTGTTCTTCATAGTGGCTGTATCAATTTACATTCCCGCCAACAGTGCAAGAGGGTTCCCTTTTCTCCACACCCTCTCCAGCATTTATTGTTTGAAGGTTTTTTGATGATGGCCATTCTGACCGGTGTGAGGTGATACCTCACTGTAGTTTTGATTTACATTTCTCTAATGATTAGTGATGTTGAGCATCCTTTCATGTGTTTGTTGGCAATCTGTATATCTTCTTTGGGGAAATGTCTATTTAGGTCTTCTGCCCATTTTTGGATTGGGTTGTTACTTTGATATTGAGCTGCATGAGCTGCTTGTATATTTTGTAGATTAATCCTTTGTCAGTTGCTTCGTTTGCAAATATTTTCGCCCATTCTGAGGGTTATCTTTTCATCTTGTTTATGGTTTCCTTGGCTGTGCAAAAGCTTTGAAGTTTCATTAGGTCCCATTTGTTTATTTTTGTTTTTATTTCCATTTCTCTAGGAGGTGGGTCAGAAATGATCTTGCTGTGATTTATGTCATAGAGTCTTCTGCCTATGTTTTCCTCTAAGAGTTTTATAGTGTTTGGCCTTATATTTAGGTCTTTGATCCATTTTGAGTTTATTTTTGTCTATGGTGTTAGGGAGTGTTCTAATTTCATTCTTTTACATGTAGCTGTCCAGTTTTCCCAGCACCACTTATTGAAGAGGCTGTCTTTTCTCCATTGTATACTCTTCCCTCCTTTATCAAAGATAAGGTGACCATATATTCATGGGTTTATCTCTGGGTTTTCTATCCTGTTCCATTGATCTATATTTCTGTTTTTGTGCCAGTACCATACTGTCTTCATTATTGTAGCTTTGTGGTATAATTTGAAGTCAGGGAGCGTGATTCCTCCAGCTCCATTTTTCTTTCTCAAGATTGCTTTGACTATTCAGGGTCTTTTGTGTTTCCATACAAATTGTGAAATTTTTTGTTCTAGTTCTGTGAAAAGTGCTATTGGTAGTTTGATAGGGATTGCACTGAATCTGTAGATTGCTTTGGGTAGTATATTCATTTTCACAATGTTGATTCTTCTAATCCAAGAACATGGTATATCTCTCCATCTGTTTGTATCATCTTTAATTTCTTTCATCAGTGTATTATAGATTTCTGCATGCAGGTCTTTTTTCTCCTTAGGTAGGTTTATTCCTAGGTATTTTATTCTTTTTGTTGCTATGGTAAATGGGAGTGTTTCCTTAATTTCTCTTTCAGATTTTTCATCATTAGTGTATGGGAATGCAAGAGATTTCTGAGCATTAAATTTTTATCCTGCTACTTTACAAAATTCATTGATTAGCTCTAGGAGTTTTCTGATAACATCTTTAGGATTCTCTATGTATAGTATCATGTCATCTGCAAACAGTGACAGTTTTACTTCTTCTTTTCCAATTTGGATTCTTTTTATTTCTTTTTGTCTCTGATTGTTGTGGGTAAAACTTCCAAAACTCTGTTGAATAATAGTGGTGAGAGTGGGCACCCTTGTCTTGTGCCTGATATTAATGGAAATGGTTTCATTTTTTCACCATTGAGAACAATGTTGGCTGTGGGTTTGTCATATTTTTGTCATTATTTTTTTAATAAAAAAAATAAAGATTTTATTAGGCTTGGGGGGTGGTATTGTCATCTTCCCTTACGCCCCCATCCCACTTTCTCTCCTCACGTTAAGCTGCTCCCTGGCTCATGGGTCACAGGGCAGGGCCTCCACAGACACAGGGAAAAAGATGGGGCAGAGACAGGCTAAGGCCAATGCAAACAATGGAACGATGTTTATGGGCCCATGATCTCCTGCCAATTACAGTCTAGTGAAATCTCCTGGCCAGTTAAACATCTAGGTCATCATCTGGGTCTTCTTGATCCAGGCCATCATAAGCATCTGGCTCCTAGAAAATGTGGCTGGTAGCCTGGCGCAGCCCAGGACGCAGTACAGCCTGCTGCTTTTCCTAGCTGAACTGGAAGGGCAGGGTCAGGCTATCTTTGGCTTCTCTCTCTTTCTTGTACAGGAGAAGGTTAAAACTCAAATGAGTCGTGGGGTCCACTAAGGGAGTATGAGGATCTGGGTAAGGCTGAGACTCTAAGTGCGGCCCCCCTTGGAGCTCCAGGCTGAAGTCAGGAATGATGGAGAACCACTGAGCCTTTATTATGTTGAGGCAAGTTCCCTCTATGCCTATTTTCTGGAGAGTTTTCATCATAAATGGGTGTTGAATATTTTCAAAACCTTTTTCTGCATCTATTGAGATTATCATATGGTTTTTATCCTTCAATTTGTTAATATGGTGTATCACATTGATTGATTTGCATACATTGAAGAATCCTTGCATTCCTGGGATAAACTCCACTTGATCATGATGTATGATCTGTTTAATGTGCTGTTCGATTCTGTTTGCTAGTATTTTGTTGAGGATTTTTGCATTTCAGTTCATCAGTGATATTGGCCAGTAGTTTTCTTTCTTTGTGACATCTTTGTCTGGTTTTGGTATCAGGGTGATGGTAGCCTCTTAGAATGAGTTGGGGAGTGTTCCTCCCTCTGCAATATTTTGGAAGAGTTTGAGAAGGATAGGTGTTAGCTCTTCTCTAAATGTTTGATAGAATTCTCCTGTGAAGCCATCTGGTCCTGGGCTTTTGTGTGTTGGAAGATTTTTAATCACAGTTTCAATTTCAGTGCTTGTGATTGGTCTGTTCATACTTTCTATTTCTTCCTGGTTCAGTCTCGGCAGGTTGTGCATTTCTAAGAATTTGTCCATTTCTTCCAAGTTGTCCATTTTATTGGCATAGAGTTGCTTGTAGTAATCTCTCATAATCATTTGTATTTCTGCAGTGTCAGTTGTTACTTCTCCTTTTGCATTTCTAATTCTATTGATTTGAGTCTTCTCCCTTTTTTTCTTGATGAGTCTGGTTAATGGTTTATCAATTTTGTTTATCTTCTCAAAGAACCAGCTTTTAGTTTTATTGATCTTTGCTATTGTTTCCTTCATTTCTTTTTCATTTATTTCTGATCTGATCTTTATGATTTCTTTCCTTCTGCTAGCTTTGGGGTTTTTTTGTTCTTCTTTCTCTAATTGCTTTAGGTGCAAGGTTAGGTTGTTTATTTGAGATTTTTCCTGTTTCTTGAGGTAGGATTGTATTGCTATAAACTTCCCTCTTAGAACTGCTTTTGCTGCATCCCATAGGTTTTGGGTCGTCGTGTCTCCATTGTCATTTGTTTCTAGGTATTTTTTGATTTCCCCTTTGATTTCTTCAGTGATCACTTCGTTATTAAGTAGTGTATTGTGTAGCCTCCATGTGTTTGTATTTTTTACAGCTTTTTTCCTCTAATTGATATCTAGTCTTATAGCGTTGTGGCCAGAAAAGATACTTGATACGATTTCAATTTTTTTAAATTTACCAAGGCTTGATTTGTGACCCAAGATATGATCTATCCTGGAGAATGTTCCATGAGCACTTGAGAAAAATGTGTATTCTGTTGTTTTTGGGTGGAATGTCCTATAAATATCAATTAAGCCCATCTTGTTTAATGTATCATTTAAAGCTTGTGTTTCCTTATTTATTTTCATTTTGGATGATCTGTCCTTTGGTGCAAGTGGGGTGTTAAAGTCCCCTACTATGATTGTGTTACTGTCAATTTGCCCTTTTATGGCTGTTAGCATTTGCCTTAAGTATTGAGGTGCTCCTATGTTAGGTGCATAAATATTTACAATTGTTATATCTTCTTCTTGGATTGATCCCTTGATCATTATGTAGCGTCCTTCTTTGTCTCTTGTAACAGTCTTTATTTTAAACTCTATTTTGTCTGATATGAGAATTGCTACTCTAGCTTTCTTTTGATTTCCATTTGCATGGAGTATCTTTTTCCATCCCCTCACTTTCAGGGTGTATGTGTCCCTAGGTCTGAAGTGTGTCTCTTGTAGACAGCATATATACGGGTCTTGTTTTTGTATCCATTCAGCCAGTCTATGTCTTTTGGTTAGAGCATTTAATCCATTTCCATTTAAATTATTGATATGTATGTTCCTATTACCATTTTCTTAATTGTTTTGGGTTTGTTATTGTAGGTCTTTTCCTTCTCTTGTGTTTCCTGCCTAGAGAAGTTCCCTTAGCATTTTTTGTAAAACTGGATTGGTGGTGCTGATTTCTCTTAGCTTTTGTTTGTCTGTAAAGTTTTAAATTTCTCCATCGAATCTGAATGAGATCCTTGCTGGGTAGATTAATCTTGGTTGTAGGTTTTTCCCTTTCATCACTTTCAATATGTCCTGCCACTCCCTTCTGGCTTGCAGAGTTTTGGCTAAAAGATCAGCTGTTAACCTTATGGGGATTCCCTTGTATGTTATTGTTGCTTTTCCCTTGCTGCTTTTAATATATTTTCTTTATATTTAATTTTTGATATTTCGATTAATATGTGTCTTGGCGAGTTTTTCCTTGGATTAATCCTGTATGGGACTCTCTGCGTTTCCTGGATTTGATTGACTTTTCCTTTTCCCATATTAGGGAAGTTTCCAACTATAATCTCTTCAAATATTTTCTCAGTCCCTTTCTTTTTCTCTTCTTCTTCTGGAACCCCTATAGTTCGAATGTTGGTGCATATAGTGTTGTCCCAGAGGTCTCTGACTGTGTCCTCAATTCTTTTCATTCTTTTTTCTTTATTCTGCTCTGCAGTAGTTATTGCCACTATTTTATCTTCCAGGTCACTTATCCGTTCTTCTGCCTCAGTTATTCTGCTATTGATTTCTTCTAGAGAAGTTTTAATTTCATTATTGTGTTGTTCATCATTGTTTGTTTGCCCTTTTGTTCTTCTAGGTCCTTGTTAAACGTTTCTTATATTGTCTCCAATCTATTTCCAAGATTTTGGATCATCTTTACTATCATTACTCTGAATTCTTTTTCAGGTAGACTGCATATTTCCTCTTCATTTGTTTGGTCTGGTGGGTTTTTACTTTGCTCCTTCATCTGCTGTGTATTTCTTTGTCTTCTCATTTTGCTTAACTTCCTGTGTTTGGGATCTCCTTTTCCCAGGCTGCAGGTTTGTAGTTCCCATTGTTTTTGGTGTCTACCCCCAGTGGGTAAAGTTGGTTCAGTGGGTTGTGTAAGCTTTCTGGTGCAGGGGTCTGGTGTCTGTGTTCTGGTGGATGAGGCTGGATCTTTCCTTTCTAGTGGGCAGGACCGTGCCCAGTGGTGTGTTTTGGGGTGTCTGTGAACTTATTATGGTTTTTGGCAGCCTCTCTGCTAATAGGTGTTGTTGTGTTCCCCTCTTGTTAGTTATTTGGCATAAGGTGTCCAGCACTGGAGCTTGCTGGTCATTGAGTGGAGATGGGTCTTTGCATTGAGATGGAGATCTCTAGGAGATCTCTCGGTGATTGATATTACATGGGACCGGGAGGTCTCTGGTTGTCCAATTTCCTGAACTCAGCTTTCAAACCTCAGAGGCTCAGGCCTGACATGCGGCCGGAGCACCAACACTCTGTCAGACATATGGCTCAGAAGAAAAGGGAGAAAAAAAAGAAAGAAAGAAAAAAATAAATAAATAAAATAAAATAAAGTTACTAAAATAAAATATATATTATTAAAATTAAAAATAGTAATTAATAAAAAAAGAAGAGAGCAACCAAACCAGTAAACAAATCCACCAATTATAACAAGTGCTAAAAACTATACTAAAATAAACATAAAAATCAGAATCTAGTCAGTCACATGTAGCAAACCCCAAGTCTACAGTTGCTCCAAAAATCCACCACCTCAATTTTGTTATGATTCATTGTCTATTCTGGTTTCCACAGATGCAGGGTACATCAAATTGATTATGGGAATTTAATCTGCTGCTCCTAAGGCTGCAGGGAAAAATTTCCCTTTCTCTTCTTTGTTTGCACAGCTCATGGTGTTCACCTTTGGATTTGGCCCTGCCTCTGCATGTAGGTCGCCCTCTGGCATCTGTTCCCACCCAGACAGGAGGGAGTTAAAGGAGAGACTGATTAGGGGGCTCTGGCTTACTCAGGCCGGGGGGAGGGATGAGTACAGAATGCTGGGCGAGCCTGTGGAGGCAGAGGCTGGCATGACGTTGCAACACCCTGAGGCATGCCATGTGTTCTCCTTGGAAAGTTGTCCCTGGATCACGGTACCCTGGCAGTGGCGAGCTGCACAGCCTCCCGGGAGGGGAGGTGTGGATAGTGACCTGTGCTTGCACACAGGATTCTTGGTGGCTGCAGCAACAGCCTTAGCATTTCATGCCCATCTCTGGTGTCCGTGCTGATAGCCGCGGCTCATGCCTGTCTCTGAAGCTCGTTTAGGCAGTGATCTGAATCTCCTCGTTCATCCCAAAACAATGGTCTCTTGCCTCTTAGGAAGGTCCAGACTTTTTTCCGGACTCCCTCCCGGCCAACTGTGGCACACTAGCCCCCTTCAGGCTGTGTTCATGCAACCAACCCGAGTCCTCTCCCTGGAGTCTGACCTCCGAAGACCGAGTCTCAGCTCCCAGCCCCTGCCCGCCCCGGCGGGTGAGCAGACAAGCCTCTTGGGCTGGTGAGTGCTGGTCGGCACCGATCCTCTGTGCAGGAATCTCTCCACTTTGCCCTCTGCACCCCTGTTGCTGTGCTCTCCTCCATGGCTCCGAAGCTTCCCCCCTCCGCCACCCACAGTCTCCACCAGTGAAGGGCCTTCCTAGTGTGTGGAAACTTTTCCTCCTTCACAGCTCCCTTCCAGATGTGCAGGTCCTGTCCCTGTTCTTTTGTCTCTGTTTTTTCTTTTTTCTTTTGCCTTACCCAAGTACGTGGATATTTTCTTGCCTTTTTGGAAGTCTGAGGTCATCTGCCAGTGTTCAGTAGGTGTTCTGTAGGAATTGTTCCACATGTAGATGTATTTTTGTTGTATTTGTGGGGAGGAAGGTGATCTCCACGTCTTACTCCTCTGCCATCTTGAAGGTCCCCACAATTTGCTTTTATAGCCACTGGACTTTACATAGAATTTAATTATGTCTTTTTGAGTTGGTCATGAATTTCATCCTGTCTGAGCCTTCTAAACACACAGGCCATGATGGCTGGAATGCTCTTTTATGCTTTTTATTTCTTTAAAACAAATATTGTAGCTATTCTCTCATAAGTCATATTATATTATGTGCAATATAATGATATCACTCAGACTTAGGTGTTGGAAACATATATTAAGGATTTGTAAAGATCTTTTAACAGGAAATTTAGGGCTTTCTAAAATGTTAAAAAAGGCTGGAAGTGTGGACAATAGCTGTATATCTAGGAATGTTCCAGTACCTCACAAGAATGACCCTCCCCCACCACACCCCAGAGCTGTTAGTTTTGTTGCAGTCAAAAAGTGAGGAATTTGGGGGTAGCTACTGAAACTATTGAGTTTCAGAACTTACCTCAATGACTGCAATGCAAGAGTCAGTAAGCCATATCAGGAAGCTCCCATTGCTGTCATCACAGCTGCTCTTGACCTCCATAAATTTGGCGACTAGGCAACAGAGCACTGAATCTGCTCAGTGCTGTAACTATCTTGACACTCAAGCCTAGAGACAAGTTGCAGGAATGGCACTGCCCAAGAGTCAAGCATGACGATGACCTCTATTCTAATCCTATCTTAAAATCTCATGTGAGCACATTTAATTTGCATCCTGAACCCTAGCTGCAAAGGAGTATGAAAAAATGGTTTGTAACTTAGCTTCTAGCAGTATAGGAAGATACTTTGAAAGGAGGTGGGACTGGATACAGAATATTAATCAACTCTATCTGTCCCAGCTGTAGAGTGAGACAACTCAGCATTGGAGGCAAATAGACCTAATTTCACTATTTATTAACTGTATTACCTTAGTGAACTGACATATCCAGTTTTAGCCTCAGTTTCCTCCTCTCATAAATAGTACAATGGACTATACTTAACTCTGAATTATTGGTAAGATCAAATGTGATAGATATGTAAGTCACTTATTACAAGGGTTCTCAAACTGTGTGCTAAGGTACCCTGGGACACCATAGCAGTCAGAGGAGCAACTCAGGATATCTTTAGTTTTCAAAGAAACACAGTGATGCTTGACATGTCTTGCAGTCCATGCAAAGTACTAGTTTGAGGTAATTCTCAGTCTCAACATTAGATTGTGCTACATTCCTTTTGATGATGTCAGATCTTTTTGAAAACATGCTTTTATCAGTTATTTTGGAGTCAATCTTGTTATGCACAAAAACTGATGTGAAAGGTGGCAATGTCAAATATGATCCAAGAAAGGGTACAATATCCAACAGGCACACAAACCCCATTAGTAAGTATTATGGACTGAATTGTGTCCCCACCCCACCCCACCCCCGTATTTGGAAATACAGTCTTTAAAGAGGCAGTAGGGTGAATCCCAACCCAATCTGACTGGTGTCCTTACATCTAACTGGTGTCTTTATAAAAAGAGAAAATCCAGACGCACAAAGAGATAGGGATGCATGTGCATGGAGGAAAGGCCATGTGAGGACACAGCAAGAAGGCGGCCATCTGCAAGCCAAGGACAGAGGCCTCAGAAGAAACTAAACCTGCCGATATTTTGATCTCAGCCTGAAAAATTTCATCTTGCCTTTATCACAACCTAGAAGAAAAAGGATCAACTGCTCAGTGAGAGATGAAATGAAGGAGCCAAAAGTGAAGTTAGAAGTGAGAAGAGGAATAAGACAAACTGAAGAAATCAAAGCTCAAGCAGGCATCAGAATTGCCTACTTGATATTGCTTTGCATCAGATGGAGAAAACTACTGTTCTAGTGCTAGCCGTGTCACTCATCAGCTATGTCCCAAAGCAAGTCATTGCTTTTTTTTAAAAAAAACTTCTATATCCTTATCTCTTCATGAAATAGAACCAATAGGATATTATATTATAGTTGGAATATTAGAGGGGTGTGTGTGTGTGTTGGGAGAGGGGTGGAGAAGGTAAGAGAAGTAAGCTATGTTAAGGAATTTGCGCTTTATCCTGAGAGCAATGGGTAGCATTGGAGAGTTTGAAGAGGTGGTTAGATTTGTGCTTTTGGAAGATCACCTTAGTTGTTGTGGAGAGAGTCACCCTGGTGAGCTATATCAAAGGTGGGGAGACCAGTTAGGAGGCTCTTGCAATAATCCAGGCAAGAGACAAATTTAGGAACTGGCAGAAGGAATGTACCTGGTTTTCTCCAGATGATTGAAAGCCTCAGAGATGATCAAGCGTCATTCTTCCTGGAATCTTCCTCTCTGTCTTAATATTTCTGTGGGTGCCACTCATTCCAGGCTGTGATTCCATGGACTTTTGGAAACAGCTGGGAATATTCCCTTAGGGCCCTTCTTAGCTACTTAGCCTTCCACAGTAACTCCCCATTTTTCAATAGATTTTCATTTTCCTCTTTTGCAGTTCCTATCACCTCACCAGTTATTACTTGACCTTTCATCTTCTGAGCCTGACTAGCATGCAGACAGCTTCCTTGGAATTTTTAGCTGACAGATATGATCTAAAGTTCCCTGCTGTTGCCTTAAAATAAAGGGATCAGAACACAAAATATTCCCTGCTCTTTAAGGGAAGGATGATAAAATAAGTGTTGGGGGAGGTGGTAATGAGAAGACCATACCCACTCCTGGTTTCCATCTGTACACACTCAAAATGCCTCTCGATGAGAAATCCTAGAGGCTGTGGAATTTTGTATCTAAGTATATTTTTTTAATTTGCAATTCAATGTGGACCAAGTTTCAAGTGGCCAGAAGTTCTGCAAGAAAGGATTGGAACCTTTTATTTTTCAATGTCATTGCTTGTGAAGGAAGGACAGTGATTATTTTAAGAATTTTTAAGATAGTAGAAAGAAAACTGGATTTATCAGAAACCTGGGTTGGAAATTTTATTCCACCACTCTGTAGACATGATCCACACATCACAGGGTTTTTCATAAAATAAATCAGAAAACATGAAGCCATTTTGGCTTCCATGTATAGCACTTGATTGAAATGGCCTTTGTCAAAGTTACCAATGACATCCATGATGTGAAATCCAATGGCACCTTTATGTTTTTGTCTTATTCAACCTTTCAGCAGAATTTAACACAGCTGATCATCCACCCTTTCTAGCTTCCACAGTTGTCTGCTTTTCCTTTCTGACTTCTCAATCTCCTTTGCCATTTTCTCCTCCTTTATCTGATGAAAACGTTGGTGATCTTAGTTCTTAGTCTTGGTTGACCAACTCTTCTTTCTCTACACTGCCTTAAAAGTGATCTCACTCAACATTTCCATTAGCATGTTTCACAGACATCTCAAACTTAACATGCATGTGCCAGATATTTACTGGTTGATTTTTAACCCCACGTTTGCTTTCTTAGGTTCACCTGCTAGGACTGGAACCCTGCAAATGACAACTCTCAGACTCCCAAACCTGCAGACTTCATGTCAGGTTCTGCCAATTAAAGGTATTACATGGAGATGAGAAAGGGGAAGAAACGAAAAACCACTGAGCTCCTGGCAGTATCTCTGGCAATCGCCACCCTGGTGTTTTCTGCTCAGTGACAGCTGCCATGATTTCAGCAGTTTCCGTGACGATAATATCAGCAGTACAGGTGACCACAGCACTAGAGGGGACAATGAAGGCTCCTACTTAGCAGCAGGAGTTGGCGTTTCCAGCACCAAGTGGTTAAGTGTGGCTCCTGAGCCCTAGCTCACTGGTGGCAGCAGCTCCCTGACCTCTGTGTAATGTCCCATCCCCCTCTGCTTTCAAATCCTTTCAACACCTTTGTCAGAGCTGACTTACCCATTAGTCACAGCAGGCACAGTGCCTCAGGCCCATAACAGTTTAGGGCCTTAGAAATGTTTTATTTTTATTTTTTTTAATTGGAAGGAAAAAAATGTATGGAGGAAGGGGCCCATGAAAGCAATAGTGCCTAGGGCCATGAAAGTTACAATGCAAACCAGACCTCTGTGACCATTTCCCAGCAACGAATTCCTCTTTGGGTCAAATGTCTAGTAGTTTCTGCTTTTCTTATCAGGACACTGGCTAAGTCAGTGCCCTAAACAGAACTCTTGATTACTACCCTGAAATTCCCTGTCTTTCCCTGTTCTTCTCTAGCTCAGGCAAGGGGCCATTATCCAACATTTACTCAAGTTAGAGACCCAACTATCATCCTTGAGTCCTTCAGCCCCCAAAACTAAAATGTCACCAATTCCATCCATTCAATGGACACAATATATCTCAACTCTGCCCACTGGTCTGTGCTTCTGTTGGTATCAGCTAGTCCTAGCCACCACCAGGACTTCCTTCTCAGCCTTAAAAAACACAGACCCCCCTGAGCACAGCCCGCAAGGCCCTGTGTTGTCCGGACCCTGCCTACACCCCCAGTCTCTTTGTGCCACTTCACCCCTTGCCAACTAGCTTGGTGTGGTAGATGGATTGCATTAAGGGTCCCACGATTTCGTGCCCAGTGTTCCCATGTCCTTTGGTAATGGCTTTGCACACAGACTCTGAGCTCATGCCCTTAAAGTCTTTATGCAGATGTTACCTCACTAGGTAACTTGACCTAAAACTGCCCAACCCACCAACACCTCCTATTGCATCCTTGGAGATCTTTCAGACCTGGTTTCAAAGGTTGGTTCCACTATTTTGTAGCTCTGTGACCTCTTAACTGCAAGATGTATTTTCCTCATTTGTAAAATGAGAATAGCAATTATCCTTATAGGGTTGCTGTGAGAATTTAATGGAGTAAAATACAGAATGCTGATTCATGATAGATACTGAATAATGCTACTATTCCCTTATCAAAATATCACCAGCATTATTTTTAAATTGGCTTTTGTTTTTGATTTAGAAGTCTGCCTCCTTACCATGCACAGTTAATAAAACAAAAACAAAAACTTTGAGGATAAAAACATCTTTGTAACTCTGCTTCCGTAAGTGTTTTATAATTACACTCAGCACTGAAAATCTTGGGGTGCGCTATTTCCAAGTGTCTTGGTATTAAATGTAGGCCTGTGCCTGTGTACGTAATGTACCAGGGACCCATGAGACAAATAACATTGAATTCCTCACATGAGTGTGTTTTACGAGTATTTTCCTGAGGGTCATAGTAGAGGCATTTATGGCTGCAGAAAAGGGGACTTTTCAAGAGTCATTTCATGGGGCAAGAGACACCAAAATGGTTATAAAAAGAAAAGCACCTCTGCATAGTAAGTCTTCTGGAAAACAGCGCTGCTAGGGACTTGGCATCACTACCCCTCTTCTTCCCCAGGTCATCTTCATTTTCTTTTTTCCCTAAGGAGCTGTGAGATATAAAAAACAGGTGGGGTTTGATTGTAACTGTTTCTGCTACTGAAAGATTCCACTCTTTAAAACCAAAAAATTTAAAAGGGGATAAAAACTGCCTACAAAGGATTTTTTCCTCTGGACAGTCCTATCATTTACGACACACAGGGCTCAGCCCTTGGCTGCCATTAACACTGAGAAAACTATTGAACTCCTTCCCCTGTATTTTGTATTTCTAAATACTACAGCTGCCACTTGGATTTATGTGCTTCAACAGAAAGAGTGGACAAAGAAGCCAATGCTTTTGAAGGAACAGAATCACATTCTAAAGGAGAAATCAAAGCAAAGAGCAAATTTGGGTTTAGGGATTCTGTCCTCCCAAATCCCTAGAACAGGTGTGGTTACCTCAAAAACAGAAATAACAAGTACATTCTCTTGCCAAGACAGCAGTTTTCTTTAATAACTTGAGTTTACCTCTTGCTACACAGTATGATTTCTTTTAGCAATTGGTATGAGGACAATCCCTTTTATATTATAAAATTAGTGAGTTCCATTATTCACCTATCACTATCACTATGTACCTGTTGCCCCAAAAATGAGGAGAAAGGGAACATTCAACCAAGTCATGTAAGAACAATATTTCCTAAGTTTTATTTTCTGGAACATCCAATTCACAAAATATTCTAATAAGTATTCTGAGAAAAAAGATTCTGTGGTCAAGTAAGATTGGGAAATGCTACTTTAGTTAAGGCCAAACAAATATCTTTCTGAATAACTTCTTAGAATGTTTAGTTACTAATTTGCATTGTGAATCACCAAGATGGGGATATCATATGTAAAAATTTTGGTAAGAAGACTTATCCTTATCATGGGAATAAAATGGTAAAACAGAGTAAAAAAATAAAGTTCCTGTTTACAAGTCAGTCAGTGCCTAGTGTAAAGACAATCCCATAAACAGACTTTTAAAATCAAGTGATAAACATGCAACAATTAAGGTAAATACAGAGAGGACTGTGGAAGTCCAGTAGGAGGAAACTAACCAGGGAGGTGGAGTCAGTCCTTTCTGGAGGAGGTGACGCTGGAGCTGAGCCTTCACATGAGTGACATCATTCCAGCTCCTTCTACTTTGGTCCACCATTTCCGATCATCCACATGGAGCAAACAACTTTATCTTCAAAAAAGCATACAGATTTTCTATTTTGGTTTTTATGTACATTTGTTTTTTGTTGTCTTTGGAAGCCAGATAGATCTAGATCCAAGTCTCAGCTCTGCCTCTTCCTACCTCTCTGATCTTGAACAACTACCTTAACCTCTTCTGTTTTTCAGAATTGTCATGAGAATTAGAGATGATATAAGTAAAGCACTAGCAGAGTGCCTGAAAAATAATAGGTTTAACCATTTAGACAATTATTATTTTTATTAGGTTTTAAGATTGGAGTGCATTTACAGATATCTAATCTAAGCATTCGCTAGATATACACTAATCCCATTCTATAATGCGTTCATATTACAGCTTCTGTTTGAAACTCTGCTTCAATTCGATTTTGTTTAATAAGCTCTCAGACCCTAAAAGGCATAGTACTACATATGGGTTATATACAAAATGAATTGACCACAGACTTTGTCCTGGATCAAAAGTTTCCAGTTTAATGCTAGGAGTGGGGTGGAGTTAGAGAAAGTAAGAGCATAACAATGGGCACAATAGATGTGGAAGCCAATACATAAGAAGTAAAGATAAGACACTATAGGAGAGAATATCACTTATCTTTGCTAGATGAGGGAAGACTTCCTGAAAGAAGTGACATTTAAGCAGGGCCATAATATATGAGGAATATATGGACATAAAAGATTAGCAAGGGAAGAAATCCAGGAGAAGACAACAGAAGGAGCAAGGTTAAAATTGATCAATTTGGCCAAATTATGAAGCTACTGTGGGTGACAAATGGAAGATGAAACCAGAAAGATAAGTTAGTAACAGATTATGAAAGGCCAGACAGTTCACTGTCCATTTTTATCAATATGTTACATTAGACATCTCCATAAAACACAACAAACGTCCTTTAAATGCATAGCTGAATTGACTAGAAAGGAAAATCCACAGGAACCAAAAAACAAAAATTCTACAAACTTCACTAGTAAGCTCATGAGCTGACCCCCTGGGACTAACAAAGATCTTGACTTTTATGTACCTAAGGGGACAATGAATGAGACATTAGGTGTGGAGTGTTGGAGATAGATGGTTGATATCTATCCCCCAAAGTAAGAGCCATCCAAAGGCTATGAAAATAAAGTATAGGGCTTAAAAATATTCATCTGCTGTTACAGACATTCACAAATAAAATCTGTTTGTCAGCCTGGACATAAAAACAAAATTGTCTTCTCTGATGATTTGTTACCAAAGTCCTGGTTGCACTTGAGTTTGGAATTTGAATAAATGCTACATGAGTGACTTGGAAAGCTGCAAGCTGAGAAATTAACAGAAAAGGGATTCCAGACATGTGTTATTTTGGTAGCTCCAGGAAGAAGTGAGTGCAAAATTATTCTGGCCAGACACACCATCAAAAACCGTTATAAAATGTTTTTCAAGCTAAGGCCCCACTGAAGAATAGCTCACAAAGAAAAATCACATAATCATGAGGGAACAATCATTAGAGAGAGGTAGATGATCAGTAAAAAAGAGGTAGACCTCCTAAAACCTCAGATAATAGAAACTATGAAATAAGTACTTTAAAAATGATTAAAGACATTAAAAAAAAAAGAAATCACATATATGAGATAGGAGTAAGAAACCAGTAAAAATATGTATCTGAGAAAGGATATATAAATGAAAAATATGGTCCTTGATATTAAAAGCAATGCATAATATAAATAGTAGCCTGCAATAAGCTGAAGAAAAATTAGTGAACTGGAAAATAGACCTGAAGAAATTGCCGAGAATATACTACAGAGAGATAAACATTAAAAAAATTTAGGAGACATGGAAAATGGAATTCAAAACGATAAATAGAAATGGCAGGGGAATTAATATTTGAAAGATTATAGCTAAAATTGTTCCATTTTTCTCACTAACATCACTCACCACTGTGACTATAATCCAACCCACCATTGTCTTTCACCAGGATTATTTCAATAGCCTCCTACCAGACCTTCCTGCTTCTGCCCTTGGCTCTACAGTTTGCTCTCAACATCTGAACCTTAAAAGGTGCAAGTCAGTTTATGTCATGTCAACCCTCTGCTTAGCCATCCAATGGCTTCCCATTAATGATTAAAGTACTTACAGTGACTGATACAGCCCTATGTGATTTGCACCTGTTAACTCTCTGAACACATCCCCTTCAACTCTCTACCTTGTCACTCTGCTCCAGCCATACCTCCGTCTTGACTGTTCCTCAAGCACTAACCATGTTTCCACCTCAAAACTTTTGATCTTGCAATTTCCTCTGGTTGTATAATTTTTCCTCAGATATTGTTTTTTCAGGCCTTTGCACAAATATCACCTCATGTGTGAGGCCTTGCTTAATAATTCAAAAACTTAGAATAAATGAACCATATCCTAGAAAAATATAGCTATCACAACTGACCCAAGAAGAAAACATAAAATCAGATGATCACCTCAATAGATGAAGACAAAACTTCTGATAAAATTCAACAATTTGAACAAATTGATAAAGGAGAGAGAATGCATTATAGCCTACATATGGAGAAAGGATGTAAAAATTATTTATTTGGAAAGATAAATAAAAATATGTCTCTCACACCACATGCAAACATAAATTTTAGTTGAATACATAGCATATAATATTTATATAACTTTTAAAACCTGGAAAATGCCATGAATTGTTTTTGGATATATTTCATACATAGCAGAAATATAAACACATGTGCAGGAATGATGCACATCAAAATCAGGACAAGATGAGTTGAAAAGTTGACTCTGAATGATAGAAATTTTAGGAATACCTTTGTCAGTACATTTTGCTTATACTTTCCATCTCTTGTGATCATAAGAGTGATCGAAGATAAATATCCACATTTGTATAAGTTGAGAAGAGTGTTTTCACATGAAGCTAATATAATGTTATAAATCAATGATACTTCAATAAAAAATAAAATAAAGGGTGGTAGTTTGATGGCTTAAACAAAATTCTTATAATAAAAAAAGTGTTTTTAAAAATTATAAGATAGACAAGCCTCTTAGATAGCCTCATCCACCAGAGGGCAGACAGCAGAAGCAAGAAGAACTACAATCCTGCAGCCTGTGGAACCAAAACCACATTCACAGAAAGATAGACAAGATGAAAAGGCAGAGGGCTATGTACCAGATGAAGGAAAAAGATAAAACCCTAGAAAAACAACTAAATGAAGTGGAGATAGGCAACCCTCCAGAAAAAGAATTCAAAATAATGATAGTGAAGATGATCCAGGACCTCAGAAAAAGAATGGAGGCAAAGATCGAGAAGATGCAAGAAATGTTTAACAAAGACCTAGAAGAATTAAAGAACAAAGAGATGAACAATACAATAACTGAAATGAAAACGACACTAGAAGGAATCAATAGCAGAATAACTGAGGCAGAAGAACAGATAAGTGACCTGGAAGACAGAATGGTGGAATTCACTGCTGCTGAACAGAATAAAGAAAAAAGAATGAAAAGAAATGAAGACAGCCTAAGAGACCTCTGGGACAACATTAAACGCAACAACATTCACATAATAGGTGTCCCAGAAGGAGAAGAGAGAGAGAAAGGACCTGAGAAAATATTTGAAGAGATTATAGTTGGAAACTTCCCTAACATGGGAAAGGAAATAGCCACCCAAGTCCAGGAAGTGCGAAGAGTACCATACAGTATAAACCCAAGGAGAAACATGCCGAGACACATAATAATCAAATTGGCAAAAATTAAGACAAAGAAAAATTATTGAAAACAGCAAGGGAAAAATGACAAATAACATACAAGGGAACTCCCATAAGGTTAACAGCTGATTTCTCAGCAGAAACTCTACAAGCCAGAAGGGAGTGGTGTGATATACTTAAAGTGATGAAAAGGAAGAACCTACAACCAAGATTACTCTACCCGGCAAGGATCTCATTCAGATTCCATGGAGAAATCAAAAGCTTTACAGACAAGCAAAAGCTAAAAGAATTCAGCACCACCAAACCAGTTCTACAAATTCTAAACTCTAAGTAGGAAACACAAGAGTAGAAAAGGACCTAAAAAACAAACCCAAAACAATTAAGAAAATGGTCATAGGAATATACATATTGATAATTACCTTAAACGTGAATGGATTAAATGCTCCAACCAAAAGACACAGGCTTGCTGAATGAATACAAAAACAAGACCCATATATATGCTGTCTACATGAGACCCACTTCAGACTTAGGGACACATACAGACTGAAAGTGAGGGAATAGAAAAAGATATTCCATGCAAATGCAAATCAAAAGAAAGCTGGAGTAACAATACTCATATCAGATAAAATAGACTTTAAAGAATGTTACAAGAGACAAAGAAGGACACTACATAATGATCAAGGGATCAACCCAAGAAGAAGATATAACAGTTATAAGTATATATGCACCCCACATAGGAACACCTCAATACATAAGGCAACTGCTAACAGCTATAGAAGAGGAAATCAACAGTAACACAAAAATAGTGGGGGACCTTAACACCTCACTTACACCAATGGACAGATCATCCAAAATAAAAATAAATAAGGAAACAGAAGCTTTAAATGACACAGTAGACTAGATAGATTTAATTGATATTTATAGGACATTCCATCCAAAAACAGCAGATTACACTTTCTTCTCAAGTGCGCATGGAACATTTTCCAGGATAGATCACATCTTGGGTCACAAATCAAGCCTCAGTAAATTTAAGAAAATTGAAATCATATCAAGCATCTTTTCTGACCACAACGCTATGAGATTAGAAATGAATTACTGGGAAAAAAACGTAAAAAACACAAACACATGGTGGATAAACAATACATTACTAAATAACCAAGAGATCACTGAAGAAATCAAGGAGGAAATCAATAAATACCTAGAGACAAATGACAATGAAAACATGACAATCCAAAACCTATGGGATGCAGCAAAAGCAGTTCTAAGAGGGAAGTTTATAGCTATACAAGCCTACCTCAAGAAACAAGACAAATCTCAAGTAAACAATCTAACCTTACACCTAAAGGAACTAGAGAAAGGAGAACAAACAAAACCCAAAGTTAGCAGAAGGAAAGAAATCATAAAGATCAGAACAGAAATAAATGAAATAGAAACAAAGAAAACAATAGAAAAAATCAATAAAACTAAAAGCTGGTTCTTTAAGAAGATAAACAAAATTGATAAACCATTAGCCAGACTCATCTCAATAAAATTAAAAATGAAAAAGGAGAAGTTGCAACAAACACCGCAGAAATACAAAGCATCCTAAGAGACTACTACAACCAACTCTATCCCAATGAAATGGAAAACCTGGAAGAAATGGACAAATTCTTAGAAAAGTATAACCTTCCAAGACTGAACCAGGAAGAAATAGAAAATATGAACAGACCAATCACAAGTAATGAAATTGAAAATGTGATTAAAAATCTTCCAACAAACAAAAGTCCAGGACCAGATGGCTTCACAGGTGAATTCTATCAAACATTTAGAGAAGAGCTAACACCCATCCTTCTCAAACTCTTCCAAAAAATTGAGGAGGAAGGAACACTCTAAAACTCATTCTATGAAGCCACCATCACCCTGATACCAAAAACAGACAAAGATACTACAAAAAAAGAAAATTACAGACCAATATCATTGATGAATATAGATGCAAAAGTCCTCAACAAAATACTAGCAAACAGAATCCAACAACACATTAAAAGGATCATACACCATGATCAAGTGGGATTTATCCCAGGGATGCAAGGATTCTTCAATATATGCAAATCAATCAATGTGAGACACCATATTAACAAATTGAAGAATAAAAACCATATGCTCATCTCAGATGCAGAAAAAGCTTTTGACAAAATTCAACACCCATTTATGATAAAAACTCTCCAGAAAGTGGACATAGGGGGAACCTACCTCAACATCATAAAGCGCATATACGACAAACCCACAGCAAACATCATTCTCAATGGTGAAAAACTGAAAGCATCTCCTCTAAGATCAGAACAAGACAAGGGTGTCCACTCTCACCACTATTATTCAACAAAGTTTTGGAAGTCCTAGCCACCGCAATCAGAAAAGAAAAAGAAATAAAAGGAATACAAATTGGAAAAGAAGAAGAAAAACTGTCACCGTTTGCAGATGACGTGATATTCTACATAGAGAATCCTAAAGATGACACCAGAAAACTACTAGAGCTAATCAATGAATTTGGTAAAGTTGCAGGATACAAAATTAACGCACAGAAATCTCTTACATTCCTATATACTAATGATGAAAATTCTGAAAGAAGAATTAAGGAAACACTCCTATTTACCATTGCAACAAAAAGAATAAAATACTTAGGAATAAACCTACCTTGGGAGACAAAAGACTTGTATGCAGAAAACTATAAGACACTGATGAAAGAAATTAAAGATGATACCAACAGATGGAGAGATATACCATGTTCTTGGATTGGAAGAATCAATATTGTGAAAATGACTATACTACCCAAAGCAATCTACAGATTCAGTGCAATCCCTATCAAATTACCAATGGCATTTTTTACAGAACTAGAACAAAATGTCTTAAAATTCGTATGGAGACACAAAAGACCCCGAATAGCCAAAGCAGTCTTGGGGGAAAAAAGCGGAGGTGGAGGAATCAGACTCCCTGACTTCAGACTATACTACAAAGCTACAGTAATCAAGACAATATGGTACTGGCACCAAAATAGAAATATAGATCAATGGAACAAGATAGAAAGCCCAGAGATAAACCCATGTACCTATGATCAGCTAATCTATGACAAAGGAGGCAAGGATATACAATGGAGAAAAGACAGTCTCTTCAATAAGTGGTGCTGGGAAAACTGGACAGCTACATGTAAAAGAATGAAATTAGAACACTCCCTAACACCATACAGAAAAATAAACTCAAAATGTATTCGAGACCTAAATGTAAGACTGGACACTATAAAACTCTCAGAGGAAAACATAGGAAGAACACTCTTTGACATTAATCACAGCAAGATCTTTTTTGATCCACCTCCTAGAGTAATGGAAATCAAAACAAAAATAAACAAATGGGACCCAATGAAACTTCAAAGCTTTTGCACAGCAAAGGAAACCATAAACAAGATGAAAAGGCAACCCTCAGAATGGGAAAAAATATTTGTAAATGAATCAACGGACAAAGGATTAATCTCCAAAATATATAAACAGCTCATTCAGCTCAATATTAAAGAAACAAACACCCCAATCCAAAAATGGGCAGAAGACCTAAATAGACATTTCTCCAAAGAAGACATACAGACGGCCACGAAGCACATGAAAAGATGCTCAACATCACTAATTATTAGAGAAATGCAAATCAAAACTACAATGAGGTATCACCTCACACCAGTTAGAATGGGCATCGTCAGAAAATCTACAAACAACAAATGCTGGAGAGGGTGTGGAGAAAAGGGAACCCTCTTGCACTGTTGGTGGTAATGTAAATTTATGCAGCCACTATGGAGAACAATATGGAGGTTCCTTAAAAAACTAAAAATAGAATTGCCATATCATCCAGCAATCCCACTACTGGGCATATACCCAGAGGAAACCATAATTCAAAAAGACACATGCACCCCAATGTTCATTCCAGCACTATTTACAATAGTCAGGTCATGGAAGCAACTTAAATGCCCATTGACAGACGAATGGATAAAGAAGTTGTGGTACATATATATAATGGAATATTACTCAGCCATAAAAAGGAACGAAATTGGGTCATTTGTTGAGACGTGGATGGATCTAGAGACTGTCATACAGAGTGAAGTAAGTCAGAAAGAGAAAAACAAATATCGTATATTAACGCATATATGTGGAACCTAGAAAAATGGTACAGATGAGCCAGTCTGCAGGGCAGAATTAGAGACACAGATGTAGAGAACAAATGTATGGACACCAAGGTGGGAAAGCAGCAGAGGGCGGGGGTGGTGGTGGGATGAATTGGGAGATTGGGATTGACATGTATACACTGATGTGTATAAAATTAATGACCAATAAGAACCTGCTGTATAAAAAAATAAATAAAATAAAATTCAAAAAAAATTTATAAGATATAAATTTTCAGTGACAAAGGAAAAGAAAATCAGAACATGGGTTACTTCTGGGAAGGGGAGAAAGGGAGTGGGATGAAGGAGGGTATCACAGAAGCCTACAACTCTAGTTCTAATTATTAGTGTCATTTTTTAAAAGACTTGATGCAGTCAGAGCTAAATGTTAAGATTTGGAAAGGCTGGGTTTTGGATACATGTGTGCTTATTATGTTGTTCATTGTATTTTTCAATATGTTTACTAAGTAGTGACATTAAAAAAAAAGATTATTTTCTAAATAGAAGAGAAGCTTAGGCCAAATAATCTGTCTTTTTTCTGTAAGTGGTAAGGAACTTTAGAATATCTTTAGCAGGAAATCTGACCACTTAGAGCGTCAACAGGCCATCAGAGGAGCCTGAGTGCTGTATCTTCCATGTCACAGAATGGAACTCAACAACACTCAATTCAAATAAATATCCAGAATGAACTGGTACAGTCAAGATTGGCCTTGCTAAGTCAGCCATGGAACAAATATCCTTTATTGAGAAACTTTCTCAAGAGAATAATATTAAACTATTTCTTCTGTTTATTTGTCAAGGCACCCAAAGGCAACCACACAACATTGTGAAACTTTTGGAAAATAACCAATTTAAACTGGCGGTGTTTGGAGCTGGGAGAGGGAAAGCTTCTCCATGAAAGGGTTTTGAGGCTACACAACACCTTTGTTATCACAAGGTTATAAATCAAGCAGAAGCAAAATCCAAATGTGTTTCTCTGAAGAGCAATGTTTATAAGATTGTGTATAGGAAGAATCATTTAAAAACTGTCTTTGCTTGCCATAGCTTGTAAAAAATTCTTCTGTAGAATTGTAATCCCATTATTGATGTTTTCTTTTTCAATTTCTCTGTGTGATATGTAATTATTTCAACCTCTGCCCCTTTGTGTGGTCTATTGGTGGGCTAGAATTCAGAAGAGTTTTTTTCTAAGAATTCCAATAGACTCAAGATAATGATCTTTCCCCTCAACTCATATTCTCTGACCTAAATAGTTTTATTTCTTGAGTGTGCCCCAATGATTTGAATAGGACAAAGCATTCAAAACATAGCATTCTCATAAAGTATTTAATCTCAAAGAGAAGCAAGCTTTATTCCCTCAAGTAAAGAGAAACCTAATGCCAAAATATGAATTGCTTTTCATTTCTCTGTTTTTTATTGTTTTTGTTTTTTTTGGTGAGACTGTTTCTGTCTAGATAAAGGAACAAGATGGCCAGAGCCATTATATGAATAATTTGATTCTAGTATGTTTGGCCAAAAGATTAGATGACCAGAGCAAAAGTGAAGATTTTAAGATATTTATCTATTAGGTGGAAACTTCACACTGGCGGTATTCAGAAAAGATTGGGAATCTATCTTCAAGGGATGAGAAGTTAAAGACAGAAGATGCAACTGGGGGAAAGGAAAGGAATGGACATTTTCTGTGCACTTGACTATGTTCCAGATACTCCATGTCGATCATCTAAGTGAAATCTTGCACTATCTCCATGGAATACTTATTGTGTTCCTCATGTCACAGATGACAAAGTAAGATTCTAACAGACAGAATAATGAGTCTAAGACCGAGTGGTTGGCATGGAGGTACATTGTTCAGGTCTCCTTTTAAGAAAATCTGCTGCACGTAGTGTAGACGATGCTGTTGCTGCATCTTCAGAGCTACACTGACATTCATGCCAAGACCACACTTCACTCAGACTGCTCCCAGGACATGACTGAGCACAGCAGTGGCACTAAAGCCAGTCCACTCCTGCCCCATGTGGAATTCCTCCAACTTTTGCTCTGAGGCTCGGCATTGGCCTGGCCATACTCAGAACTGCAGTCAGAGATTCCATCTGATGCTCCTTCATTCCTACTCTCCTTTTAAAGTTCTCAGACCTACATCACCTACCCTCTCCTATTCCCTCCATCTTTATCCTTCATAATCATTCCAGCAGTAAGTCTCTTGTACATCCCGTCTTGTCATCTGCATCTCAAAGGACCTTACCTGACAAAGGTCACATAAATAATAACTCAGAATAAGAGGCAAATGCAAAGGTATCGCTCTTTCAATATTGACATTAATACTACGAATAGTACTAATATTGATACTACTAATGATAAGTAACATTAAGACATATACCGTTTGTTAAGTGTTTACTAAGAACTAGATATTACGCTTAGATTTTCATGCATTATCTCACTCAGTTTTCATAACAACTCCATATGATAGATGTTATTATCTGCATTTTACAGATGAGAAGACAAAGGCTTAGAGATGTCAATTAATTTACACAGGTCACATAATTTTTTTTTTTTTGCTGTGTTGGGTCTTCGTTGCTGCGTGTGGGCTTTCTCTAGTTGCAGCGAGCAGGGGCTACTCTCCGTTGTGGTGCGTGGGTTTCTCATTGCAGTGGCTTCTCTTGTTGCGGGGCACAGGCCCCAGAGTGCGCAGGCTTCAGTAGTGGTAGCACTTGCGCTCAGTAGTTGTGGCACATGGGCTTAGTTGCTCCGCGGCATGTGGGATCTTCCCAGACCAGGGATCAAACCCCTGTCCCCTGAATTGGCAGGCAGATTCTCAACCACTGCGCCACCAGGGAAGTCCCTACCCAGGTCACATAATTATCCAGTGGCATAGCCAGGATTTGCACTGGGGTCTTTATGACTCTAAAATCCATGTTCTTAACCCCTCTGTACATTTTATATACTATATTGCTTATACAAACCACTCTGCCTTCTTCCAGCTTTCATCACCTTGCATGCTTTAGGACTATGTCTTGATGGGTATTTTTTCACTTGAAGTTAGAATAAGCAGCAACTATTTATAAAATGCCAAATCTGTGCCCAGGTTTTTGGCTATATCCTGAGGATCCAATAGAAGAAAAGGTCTAGCTTCTGCCCTCAGGGAAAATCATTATTAATCAGGCAGGTTATTAACAATTTAAATAAAAAGAAACAAAGAACCATCCAAGAAACTAGATAATTATAGGGTTGTTGTCAAGTGACGCTAACTACTCTTCTGAACAAAATAAATTAAAAATAAACTCTAAAGTTGATGAAATTTCAAAACAGCAAGGAGTGCATGTTAGGTGGAAAAAAGAAATTAGATCTTGAAAATTCTGTAAGATTTGGAAAGGCAGAAAATGTGGTATACCAAGCCGGAGGTGAATAACAACAATTTGCTAACTGGAGGGAAAAAATTAATCCTTAAAATAATGGCAGATTCAGGTAGAAATGTAACTAGTAATCTCTCACTTGGCATCACTTAAAACTTTTCCTCCTAGAGAATATAATGGAATGTACCTTGATGGAGATAATGTGCACTTGGCAGTCAGACAGACCTGCAATCCACAAGTCTGTTAGCATGTACTGGTTAAACAATAAAAAAATCATGAACTAGGGCCACAAAGGGGATGTTTAATGATGCTGTATGGGAAATATAATGTTGTCCAGGTATCTCCCCAATGAAGGACTCTGTTTTAATCTTGGACCTCAGTCAGGAACTTACCTTCCTAACTCAAGGAGTCTTACAGTACTTTTTCATGCCATACCAAAAGAAATGTTTTTAAGACAGGGAGACAGACAACCACATACTAAATCCTAAGAGAAAAATAATGAGGCAGCTGGGCTGAGTACCCAGACTACAAAAAAAGCTGTTGGATCCTATATTCAGAATCAAGTTGTGCTAATTAGTAACTTTCTACCTATCACCTGTTAGTGTCTTGGAAGCAAAGCCTCCTTATCAATTCTTTAAAGAAACTTCAATGTTTGAAGTAAACACTAAAGAACAGCATGAGCAAAGGTTAAGAATCTTCTGTAAAATAGTGTGAAGAGCTCTGCTGCAAATCATCAGTACCTCAGAATGAGGTTGTCTTAGGTATAATGGGGGAAAGACCCAGAAAGAGATCAGAAGAATTTGAGTGATGGAGTGATGACTTAAGACCAGAACAAAACAGAAATTGTTCCATTAGTCTTACCTAGTAAGGCTTTCCTCCGTAGTGAGAAGGAACTGAATGTTATTTTCACAAACCTGCTGTATAACATTTGTTCCTCTATTATATTATGCTTTAGACAATTATAGCATAAGGTGCACATTCCATAAAGTTTTCCAGATTGGGCCATCCCCAAGTGCCCACGCTGATGCATTGAGCGACTGGAATGGAATGAACTCCTGAGGAGACCAAGTGGGAATCCCTGGATGAGAGGAGAGACAGGAAGCCTTGCTTATCAGTCTTCATTGAAACGTGTTACCAAGATTAATAATCTGGTACATAATTTTAATAAGAAGCAGCAAATTGAAAGAGGAACAGAGTAACTAAAATAAGAAGACTGAAACAGTGAGTGTTGGGAAGATGTGGTTAGGAGGTTTGGAAGGGGTCAGATCACACAGGGTCTCCTAGGCTGTGCTACAAACAATGGGAGGACATGCAAAGGTTTTTAAGAAGGGAGGTGACATACTGAATTTGCATTTCCAGAAGATCTTTCAGACTGCAGTGTGTATAATGAATCAGGGTAAGATATTGGATATCAGTGTATGAGTAACAAAGTTATAACAATAGTTCAGATAAGAAATAATGGTAGCTGGATTGTTGGTGGTGGTGTATGTAGAAAGAGAGATAAGTTGAGGAGAAAGGGAAAAGGTAAAACTGACAGAACTTGGAGGATGGGAAGGATGTCAGAGTGAGGAAGAAGAAAGTGTCTGAGATGGCTCCTAGGTTTCTGACTTGTTTAATTGGGTAGATGGTGGTGAATCCACTGAGCTAGGGAGCACTGGAATAGGATAAAAGCTTGCAGGGAAAGATCATGGATTTGTTTTTGGATGTAAGTTTTAAGTGCTTTGAGACCCAAGAAATGTGGAAGGTGGATAGGTGTGTCTGGAGTCAGGAGAGTGGTCTTAATGGGGATGTAATAAGTAACTTGTAAATGACATGAAAGTGAGGATATTTCAAAGGTTAATTACTACTGAAACTTAACACTGTACAGGGGAGAAAGAGAAATAAGAAATAGTTAATAGTGATTACCTCTGGGGAGGAGCTCAGAAAAGTAGAGGATGAGAGAGATGTACACTTGTTCATTTTGCATGAATTTATTTCTTACAGTGTGCATTTTCAGTAGTTTAAAAAATAAAAATAGAGTTACCATATGATCCTGCAATTCCACTCCTGAACATATATCTGAAGAAAACTCTAAGACACATGCACCCCAATTTTCATAGCAGCACTATTTACAATAGCCGGGACACGGAAGCAACCTAAATGACCATCAACAAATGAATGGATAAAGAATATGTGGTATGTGTTAGCATACTGTATTTGTTTTTCTCTTTCTGACTTACTTCACTCTGTATGACAGACTCTAACTCCATCCACCTCATTACAAACACCTCCATTTCATTTCTTTTTATGGCTGAGTAATATTCCATTGTATATATGTGCCACATCTTCTTTATCCATTCATCCGATGATGGACACCTAGGTTGCTTCCATGTCCTGGCTATTGTAAACAGAGCTGCAATGAATATTTTGGTACATGACTCTTTCTGAATTATGGTTTTCTCAGGGTATATGCCCAGTAGTGGGATTGCTGGGTCATATGGTAGTTCTATTTTTAGTTTTTTAAGGAACCTCCATACTGTTCTCCATAGTGGCTGTATCAATTTACATTCCCACCAACAATATGGAATCTAAGGGAAAAAAAAAAAAAAAGAGGTCATGAAGAACGTAGTGGCAAGATGGGAATAAAGACACAGACCTACTAGAGAATGGACTTGAGGATATGGGGAGGGGGAGGGGTGAGATGTGACAGGGTGAGAGAGTGTCATGGACATATATACACTACCAAATGTAAAATAGATAACTAGTGGGAAGCAGCCGCATAGCACAGGGAGATCAGCTCGGTGCTTTGTGACCACCTAGAGGGGTGGGATAGGGAGGGTGGGAGGGAGGGAGATGCAAGAGGGAAGAGATATGGCAACATATGTATATGTGTAACTGATTCACTTTGTTGTAAAGCAGAAGCTAGCACACCATTGTAAAGCAATTATACTTCAATAAAGATGTTTAAAAAAAAAAAAAAAAAAAAAAGAATATGTGGTATGTATACACAGTGGAATATTATTCAGCCATAAAAAAGAATGAAATAATGCCATTTGCAGCAATATGGATGTACCTAGAGATTGTCATATTAAGTGAAGTAAGTCTGGCAGAGAAAGACAAATATCTTATGATATAATTTATATGTGGAACCTAAAAAAGTGATACAAATGAACTTATTTACAAAACAGAAATAGACTCACAGACTTAGAAAACAAACTTATGGCTGCCAAAGGGGATAGCAGGGGGTGGGAGGGATAAATTAGGAGTTTGGGATTAACATATACACACTACTATATATAAAATAGATAACCTACAGGGACCTACTGTGTAGCACAGGGAACTATACTGAATATCTGGTAATAGCCTATAATGGAAAAGAATCTTAAAAAGAATATATATGTATATGTGACTGAATCACTTCGCTGTACACTTGAAACTAACACAACATTGTAAATTAACTATACTTCAATTTTCAAAAATCTCAATAATTACTTTTTAAAAAGAGTTTGATAAAATTAGAGAGGCACTTGAGAGAAGAGGAAATTTCTCTGCTTGATTTAATTTAGGGACGCCTGGTATAGCTATGTAGGTTGTATGCTTCACAATATCAGGGGGTGCCATTCACATAGATTACAATGTGTAGTATGAAGTCTAAGCAACTGTACATGGTAGACTTGATTGCAATTATTTCAGATGCAAAACATCTTTGAAGATAGCCAAATAGATAATTAAAGTCCCACAAGAGCTAGAAGAGGTTACACCTAAATTTAGCCATCAAGAATAAGTGGGCAGAGGTCAGCTGAAGGGACGGTGGGATTGGGGAAGGTAGAAGGGAGACAACAGTTAAAGTAGGGACAGAGTGTCTACAGATTTGGCATGACAATATCTTTTTCTTATCAAAAATTCCAGTTAATGGGAAATATCAAATTTTTAATGTTCCATTCATTCTAATTTTGTCTTAAACTTACTGCTATAGATTTAACATACAAAATACTCTTTCAGACAATTGTCAGTTTAACCTTTTTGAAAGATGTGTCATTTATTAACAGCCAGGTCCCAACAGAACTAGAGGTTTATAAGAAGTTCTCAGAAAGAGAACCATGGACACAGGTATTTTCTCAAAATCACTTTAGTTCTTTTCTCCTTGATCTCTTACCAAATCCTCTGTTATAAGCTTTATTACAGGGTAATATAATTGTTTTTCTCTTTTTGTAGCCTTATAGACTGTAAGCTAGTTGAGGGTAAGTCTCTTTTACTTATTTAAATGTACAGTGTCTAGCAGAGTATATAGTACAGAGTGGGTGCAAACGTACAACGGATGAGTGAATGAATGAATGGAAAGTATAACAATGGAACAACAATGGTTTGAGAACCAGGAAATGTAGTTTCTAGTCTTGAGTCTCCTCTGTGTGACTACTGGAAATGTACTTGATTATTTCATAGTTCAGTTTTCTTATTTTCGTTGTTTAAGTTAATCTGTTTGATACATCACATGTCATGTGCTTAGTGAATGAATAAGGCATAGTTCTTCTGACTTCATATGGGAAAGGTGTCAAACATTCGCTAAATATCCAATACGTGCTACAACTTTCATCCAGGCAGACACACACACACACATGGTCTCAATGTTAATCCTCATAACCATGCTTTGAGGTAGATATTATTGTTGTCACTTTTACAAATGAAGGAATTAAGATTCAAATATATTAACTGATGTTTCAGGTTCACAGAGAGTAAGTAACTGCAATAAAATCAGAGGCTGTCACAGACGAAAACCTTTCAACCTCACCATGTTGCCACTTGTTTGAGAAAGTTTAAAACAGTATACACACACACAGGGCATCACCATTGTTTCAGATATCAGCTCAAAGGCATATATTTGTTTGTTTCTGTATAAGATAGCAAAACAGGTTTTCATACCAACCCACACAGGATGTGAAGCAATATATTGACTCAAATATTTATTAAGTGGAGACTAAAAGGTCCAGATTTTGCTGAAGATTGTTTTGTTTTGCTTTTTCCTTGCGACCGGGCAACAAACAACAAGTGAAGAAAGTGAAATGTTGGCAGACAACTTGGCTAAAGTAACAGACTTCTTTGTCATCCAGTCAAACACTGGAGATGGAAAAAAATCTGCCTGTTATTTTTGTCTGCTCTCTCCTGGCTGAAAAATAGGGGATTCTTTAGAGGTAAAAGGGATAGTCTGTTCCTTACAGTTAAAACGGACCCTATACACAAAGGCTATGCCATATTTGCAAGAGTTGGGGGGAAGAAGAGAGAGAGAGAGATAAAGAATGAATGATGTACTCATACAAGATTATTTAGATTAAGAATGTATCTTGTTATACATAATAGCCCATTCTCTAACCACACAATGTTTGGGAATGCGTGCATGTATAGTAAATGTGCTGGTGAGTTCAATATACGTGTACGTACTTAGTTTCTATCACAAATTAATGTTCTTCCTTCTCAGACATATTTTTCCTTTTGCCCTTTTGCAAAGAAAATTTTCTTTTCCCTCTTTCTTTTTCCTTTTGACTGTCAGGAATCTCAGAACTCATGCCCATACCTGATTATAAGTTTCCCTTGGCCTGGGGTTTCTATTGTAAGGGGTCTATTTAGACAGGTCTTTTAGTAGCAGACCTCCTTCTATGCCTTTTGTTGTAGGCTACAGCAAATCCTTGCTGGAGGTATAAAGTAGACTCTATTAATAACCTTGATTCTTCACCCATCCCAGCATGTACACCCTTGCCATCACTTCATCATGGGTGGAGTGTACTTCCCTGACAGTTGACTTGAGATTTGGCCCTGTAACTTGCTTGGGACAATAACAGAAGGTGGAAATAGTACTGTGCTTAGGTTTTAAGAAACTTCAGTGTTTCCTCTTGACCTCTTACATGTCTGCCATCACCATGAGGTCATGCTCAGGCAGCACACTGGTCACAGGAGGAGGTTGAGAAGCACATAGAGCAGAGTTGCCCTACCTGAGCCCAGCCCAGATCGGTTGTCAGCAGACCTCCAGTGGACTTGCAGACACATGAGCAATAATAAATTACTGTTGTTTTAAGCCACTGAGTTTTGAGGCAATTTTTTTATGCAGCAAGTTAACCAGCATCAAATATTTATATTTTAAATGTACATGTTTGTGTTTCTAGTCCGTAATAAAGTTTTAGTGAATATGTGTACAGTCTTTTAATTTTGAGAAACAGTATATTATTTCATAATTCAATAGTTTTGAACATGTTGTCTTTTTTGACTCAGTCTGGTTAAGGAATTTGTATTCATCCTTTAAAACCCTATTATCAGCTGAGAATTCTCTGTGAAGCCTTGCCCGATGTCCCTTGAAAACTAACTCACTTTCTTTCCTGTACTGAATGTATACCTTGAACAAATTTCTATTTTTTCTAGCTCTCTCTAGATTTCTGTGACACCCAAGGTCAGAGACTATGTTTTATGTATCTTTTTAACCTAGTTAATAGACATATCAGACACTAAAAAATATATATAATTGGATATACTCTGTGATCAATTTTCAATCAGTTCACTTGTTAAGAATGTACTATCCAAGAATATGGTCCTCCTAAGAATACTGAATGTGTTGCTTTTGAAAACAGAAAGCATTGATGTTGCTAAGGAAACAAAGCACAGTATAGTACACAAAGTATAATGCAGTGAAATATAAGCCAACACAAATAATGCTCTTAAGCCCGTGCTTGCTCTCAGGCATCAAGATGATAGCTAATAGATACATCACAACAATCCTGACCTTCAGTGAGAAAGGAAGTGTCAAATTAATTTATTTCCATTGATTCTCAGAGGGTCCCAGTTACTTCTTTATTCCTAATGATGTAGAATGAAATAATGTGATAAACGGAATAATGCAAATTATTTCCAAAAGCATAAAATAAGCTGGGGGGAAAATATATGCAGCTCAATAAAATGACAAATGTGGGAAGGACATTTTATGTTTTGGTCTAAATACCACGTATGGATGGAAAATAATTATGTATAGCTTAATGTGGATATGTGACTTGGAGCACAGAACCAGGAAAGAAATTTGTTGACCATAACGGGCACAGTGGCCCCGTCATGAAATTTGTTACATTGTCTAGATAAATTAGGGTTAAAGTGGTCCCACCTTCCTGTCTTGAAATACATAAAGCTGGTGATAGGTAAGGATATGGGTTACAATGATATCTACATCTTATTCTAAATCACTTGTAAGTGATGAAATGACTGGGGTCCATAAAATCTGACCAGGATTTTTTGCACCACCAACAAAATAGTCTGACAAGCAAGGGAGTGTGGTGTGACAATTATAATAGTGAACATTTATTGAGCTAGGATTGCTCTCAGCATTTAACATGCATTAACTCATTAAAATCTCACAGCACTTGTTGAAGTAGTAATACTATTATCCTCATTTTACAGATAAGATTTTAAGATTAAATTAATACTTAATCACAGTTAATTCCTTTCTCCTTGATTTCTGAGTTTCCAATCAAGTGAGAGATAAAACAAGGAATGAGAGAAACAGTTATCAATATGTCATATTATTATTAAATATTGATAAGAAATGATAGCTTGATCTATGACAAGATTAAGACTTCCTATTTTGTTCCTCCAAGTTCAAATGTATATGCAAAGAAAAACACAACAAATATATTCATTCTTCCTCCACTGACATGAGAGAGCATCTATGTTACATATGTAGTTCCCATCAATTATTGGATCTGCTTCTGAGCTTTGTAATTTGTTCCATGGTTATACTTGTCTATTTCTGGGCATATTCCACAGTTTTAATGGCTATGGCTTTAAAATATGTCTTTTTAAAATTAAAATATAGTTGATTTACAATATTGTATTAGTTTCATGTCAACAGCAAAGTGATTCATATATATATATATATATATATATAATATGTACATTCACATTATTTTTCATTATAGGTTATCACAAGTTATTGAATATAATTCCCTGTGCTATATAGTAAATCCTTTATGCTTATCTATTTTATGTGTAGTAGTTTGTATCTGTTAATCCCATACTCCTAATATATTCCTCCCCCCTCCCTTTCCTCTTTGGTAACCATAAATTTGTTTTCCATGTCTGTGAGTCTGTTTCTGTTTTACATCTAGATTCACTTGTATTATTTTTTAGATTCTACATATACGTGATATCATATAATATTTGTCTTTCTCTGTCTGACTTATTTACTTAGTATGATAATCTCTAGGTCCATCCACATTGCTAAAAATGGCAGAATTTCATTCTTTTTTATGGCTGAATATGCCACTGTGTATGTGTGTGTGTGTGTGTGTGTGTGTGTGTGTGTATATATATATATATATATAATCTTAAACCAATCATTTGTTGATGGGCACTTGGATTGTTTCCATGCCTTGACTATTGTAAATAGTGCTGCCATGAACATTGGGGTGCATGTATCTTGTTGAATTAGAGTTTTCATCTTTTGGGGATATATGTCCAGGAGTGGGAGTGCTGGATCATATGGTAGCTCTATTTTTAGTTTTTTGAGGAACGTCCATGCTGTTTTCCATAGTGGCTGCACCAATTTACATTCCCAACAACAGTGTCAGAGGGTTCCCTTTTCCCCACACCCTCTCCAGAATTTATTATTTGTAGACTTTTTAATGATAGCCATTCTGACTGGTGTAAAGTGATACCTCATTGTGGTTTTGATTTGCATTTATCTAATAATTAGCAATTTTGAGCATCTTGTCATGTGCCTATTGTCCATCTGTATGTCTTCTTTGAAAAAATATCTATTTAGGTGTTCTACCCATTTTTGATTGGGTTGTTTGTTTTTTCAATATTGAGTTGTATGAACTGTTCGTATAGTTTGGAGGTTAATCCATTGTTGGTTGTATCATTTGCAAATATCTTCTTCTATTCTATAGGTTGTCTTTTCATTTTGTTGATTGTTTCCCTTACTGCGCAAAAGCTTTGAAGTTTGATTAGGTCCCATTTGGTTTTTCTTTTCTTTTATTTCTTTTGCTTTGCAAGACTGACCTAAGAAAATATTGTACAATTTATGTCAGAGAATGTTTTTCCTAAGTTCTCTTCTAAGAGTTTTATGGTGTCATGTACTATATTTAGATCTTTATATCATTTTGAGCTTATTCTTTTATACGGTGTGAGGGAATGTTCTAATTTCATTGATTTACATGTAGCTGCCCAGCTTTCCCAATACCACTTGTTGAAGAGACTGTCTTTTTTCCATTGTATATTCTTGCCTCCTTTGGCATAGTTTAATTGACCATAGATGTGTGGGTTTATTTCTGGGCTCTCTATTCTGTTCCATTGATCTATATGTCTGTTTTTGTGCCAAAGCCAAGCTGCTTTGATTACTGTAGCTTTGTAGTATTGTCTGAAATATGGAAGGGTTAACCCTCCAGCTTTGTTCTTTTTCCTCAGGATTGTTTTGGCAATTCTGGGTCTTTTGTGGTTCCATATAAATTTTAGGATTATTTGTTCTAGTTCTGTGAAGAATGTCATTGGTATTTTGATAGGGATCTCATTAAGTCTGTAGACTGCTTTGGGTACTATGGCCATTCTAACAATATTAATTCTGCCAATCCAAGATCATGGGATATCTTTCCATTTGTTTGAATCATTTTCAATTTCCTTTATCAATGTTTTATAGTTTTCAATGTTTTATCAATGTTTTATAGTTTTCAGCATATAGGTCTTTAACCTCCTTGGTTAAATTTATTCCTAGGTATTCTATTTTTTGATACAATTTTAAATGAGATTGTTTTGTTACTTTCTTTTTCAGATACTTCATTGTTTCTTTAAAGAAATGCAACAGATTTCTGTATATTAATCTTGTATCCTGCTACCTTGCTGAACTCATTTATTAGTTCTAATAGTTTTTCTGTGGAGTCTTTGGGGTTCTCTATATAGAGTATCATATCATCACAAATAATGACAATCTTACCTCTTCCTTTCAAAAATCAATAGAAAAGATCAATAAAACCAATAATTAGTTTTTGAAAAGATAAACAAAATTGACAAAACTTTACTCAGTGTCACCAAGAAGAAAAGAGAGAGAGGACCCAGATAAACAAAATAAGAAATGAAAGAGGAGAAATAACAACTGATATTGAAGAAATACCAAAAAATCATAAGATAATACTATGAACAGTTATATGCCAATGAATGAGACACGCTAGAAGAAATGGACAAGTTTCTAGGAACATGCTGCCTGCCAAAATTGAGTCAAAAAGAAACAGACAATTTTAATTGACCAATCACTAGAAATGAAATAGGATCTGTAATAAAAAAAAACCAAAACTCCCTGCAAACAAAAGGCTAGGATGAGATGGTTTCACTGAGAAATTCTACCAAACATACAGAGAAGAACTTATACCTATCCTTCTCAAACTATTCTAAAAGATTAAAGAGGAGGGAATACTCTCAAATTTATTCTATGAAACCACTATTACCCTGATACCAAAACCAGACAAAGACACTACAAAAAAGAAAATTACAGGCCAGTATTTTTGATGAATATAAATGCAAAAATCCTCAACAAAATATTAGCAAACTGAATCTAACAATACGTAGAAATGATCATACACCATGATCAAGTTGGATTCATTCCAGTGTGGCAAAGATGGTTCAACATACACAAATCAATGTATGTTAATATGATATACCACATTAACAAAATGAAAGACAAAAACCACATGATCATCTCAATAGATGCAGAAAAACATTTGATAAAATTTAATAAATTCATGATAAAAACTCTCACCAAAGTGGATTAGAGGGAACATATCTCAACATAGTAAAAGCTATTTACAACAAACCCACAGCCAACATAATACTCAACAGTGAAAAGCTAAAAGCCTTCCTGCTAAATTCAGGAACCAGACAAGGATGCCTACTCTCAGCACTTCTATTCAACATAGTATTGGAAGTCCTAGCCACAGAGATCAGACAACAACAACAACAAAAAATGATATTCAAATTGGAAGGAGAGAAGTAAAATATTTCTTAATAGCTGGTAGGACAAGTGCAATCACATTCTTCTTCTTCAAATTATCTTGGCTATCCTCTGTTCTTATTCTACAATTTGGATTTTATTGTCATCTTGCCAAATTTCATTTTTTAAAAAGCTATGAAATTTTTAATCAGTATCATAATATATTTACAAATTAATTTTGAGACAACTGCTAACTTTATGGTATTTATTCAATAATTCAGGACTTATTTTGTCTATGTGTTTTTCCCCAAAACAGTCTCATCAATATTTTGTTATAGTATTTTCATATTCCTAGTATAAATCCTTTCTTCTTGCTGAACTATAGTTTTTACCACTTCTTTTTTTTTCTTAAACATCTTTATTGAAGTATAATTGCTTTACAATGGTGTGTTAGTTTCTGCTTTATAACAAAGTGAATCAGTTATACATATACATATGTTCCCATATCTCTTCCCTCTTGCATCTCCCTCCCTCCCACCCTTCCCATCCCACCCCTCTAGGTGGTCACAAAGCACCGAGCTGATCTCCCTGTGCTATGCGGCTGCTTCCCACTAGCTATCTATTTTACATTTGGTAGTGTATATATGTCCATGACACTCTCTCACCCTGTCACATCTCACCCCTCCCCCTCCCCATATCCTCAAATCCATTCTCTAGTAGGTCTGTGTCTTTATTCCTGTCTTGCCACTAGGTTCTTCATGGCCTTTTTTTTTTTTCCCTTAGATTCCATATATATGTGTTAGCATACTGTATTTGTTTTTCTCTTTCTGACTTACTTCACTCTGTATGACAGACTCTAACTCCATCCACCTCATTACAAATACCTCCATTTCATTTATTTTTATGGCTGAGTAATATTCCATTGTATATATGTGCCACATCTTCTTTATCCATTCATCCGATGATGGACACCTAGGTTGCTTCCATGTCTTGGCTATTGTAAAAAGAGCTGCAATAAACATTGTGGTACATGACTCTTTTTGAACTATGGTTTTCTCAGGGTATATGCCCAGTAGTGGGATTGCTGGGTCATATAGTAGTTCTATTTTTAGTTTTTTAAGGAACCTCCATACTGTTCTCCATAGTGGCTGTATCAATTTACATTCCCACCAACAGTGCGAGAGTGTTCCCTTTCCTCCACACCCTCTCCAGCATTTATTGTTTCTAGATTTTCTGATGATGGCCATTCTGACCGGGGTGAGATGATATCTCATTGTAGTTTTGATTTGCATTTCTCTAATGATTAATGATGTTGAGCATTCTTTCATGTGTCTGTTGGCAATCTGTATATCTTCTTTGGAGAAATATCTATTTACGTCTTCTGCCCATTTTTGGATTGGGTTGTTCGTTTTTTTGTTATTGAGCTGCATGAGCTGCTTGTAAATCTTGGAGATTAATCCTTTGTCAGTTGCTTCATTAGCAAATATTTTCTCCCATTCTGAGGGTTGTCTTTTGGTCTTGTTTATGGTTTCCTTTGCTGTGCAAAAGCTTTTAAGTTTCATTAGGTCCCATTTGTTTATTTGTGTTTTTATTTCCATTTCTCTAGGAGCTGGGTCAAAAAGAATCTTGCTGTGATTTATGTCATAGAGTGTTCTGACTATGTTTGCCTCTAAGAGTTTGATAGTGTCTGGCCTTACACTTAGGTCTTTAATCCATTTTGAGTTTATTTTTGTGTATGGTGTCAGGGAGTGTTCTAATTTCATACTTTTACATGTAGCTGTCCAATTTTCCCAGCACCACTTATTGAAGAGGCTGTCTTTTCTCCACTGTATATGCTTGCCTCCTTTATCAAAGATAAGGTGACCATATGTGCGTGGGTTTATCTCTGGGCTTTCTATCCTGTTCCATTGATCTATATTTCTGTTTTTGTGCCAGTACCAAACTGTCTTGATTACTGTAGCTTTGTAATATAGTCTGAAGTCAGGGAGCCTGATTCCTCCAGTTCCATTTTTCGTTCTCAAGATTGCTTTGGCTATTCAGGGTCTTTTGTGTTTCCATACAAATTGTGAAATTTTCTGTTCTAGTTCTGTGAAAAATGCCAGTGGTAGTTTGATAGGGATTGCATTGAATCTGTAGATTGCTTTGGGTAGTAGAGTCATTTTCACAATGTTGATTCTTCCAATCCAAGAACATGGTATATCTCTCCATCTATTTGTATCCTCTTTAATTTCTTTCATCAGTGTCTTATAATTTTCTGCATACAGGTCTTTTGTCTCCTTAGGTAGGTTTATTCCTAGATATTTTATTCTTTTTGTTGCAATGATAAATGGGAGTGTTTTCTTAATTTCACTTTCAGATTTTTCATCATTAGTGTATAGAAATGCAAGAGATTTCTGTGCATTAATTTTGTATCCTGCTACTTTCCCAAATTCATTGATTAGCTCTAGTAGTTTTCTGGTAGCATCTTTAGGATTCTCTATGTATAGTATCATGTCATCTGCAAACAGTGACAGCTTTACTTCTTCTTTTCCGATTTGGATTCCTTTTATTTCTTTTTCTTCTCTGATTGCTGTGGCTAACACTTCCAAAACTATGTTGAATAATAGTGGTGAGAGTGGGCAACCTTGTCTTGTTCCTGATCTTAGTGGAAACGGTTTCAGTTTTTCACCATTGAGGAAAATGTTGGCTGTGGGTTTGTCATATATGGCCTTTATTATGTTGAGGAAAGTTCCCTCTATGCCTACTTTCTGCAGGGCTTTTATCATAAATGGGTTTTGAATTTTGTCGAAAGCTTTCTCTGCATCTATTGAGATGATCATATGGTTTTTCTCCTTCAATTTGTTAATATGGTGTATCACGTTGATTGATTTGCGTATATTGAAGAATTCTTGCATTCCTGGAATAATCCGCACTTGATCATGGTGTATGATCCTTTTAATGTGCTGTTGGATTCTGTTTGCTAGTATTTTGTTGAGGATTTTTGCATCTATGTTCATCAGTGATATTGGCCTGTAGTTTTCTTTCTTTGCGACATCTTTGTCTGGTTTTGGTATCAGGGTGATGGTGACCTCATAGAATGAGTTTGGGAGTGTTCCTCCCTATACAATATTTTGGAAGAGTTTGAGAAGGATAGGTGTTAGCTCTTCTCTAAATGTTTGATAGAATTCGCCTGTGAAGCCATCTGGTCCTGAGCTTTTCTTTGTTGGAAGATTTTTAATCACAGTTTCAATTTCAGTGCTTGTGATTGGTCTGTTCATATTTTCTATTTCTTCCTGGTTCAGTCTCGGCAGGTTGTGCATTTCTAAGAATCTGTCCATTTCTTCCAGGTTGTCCATTTTATTGGCATAGAGTTGCTTGTAGTAATCTCTCATGATCGTTTGTATTTCTGCAGTGTCAGTTGTTACTTCTCCTTTTGCATTTCTAATTCTATTGATTTGAGTCTTCTCCCTTTTTCTCTTGATGAGTCTGGCTAACTGTTTATCGATTTTGTTTATCTTCTCAAAGAACCAGCTTTTAGTTTCATTGATTTTTGCTATTGTTTCCTTCATTTCTTTTTCATTTATTTCTGATCTGATCTTTATGATTTCTTTCCTTCTGCTAGCTTTGGGGTTTTTTTGTTCTTCTTTCTCTAATTGCTTCAGGTGCAAGGTTAGGTTGTTTATTCGAGATGTTTCCTGTTTCTTGAGGTAGGCTTGTATTGCTATAAACTTCCCTCTTAGCACTGCTTTTGCTGCGTCCCATAGGTTTTGGGTCATCGTGTCTCCATTGTCATTTGTTTCTAGGTATTTTTTGATTTCCCCTTTGATTTCTTCAGTGATCACTTCGTTATTAAGTAGTGTATTGTGTAGCCTCCATGTGTTTGTATTTTTTACAGATCTTTTCCTGTAATTGATATCTAGTCTCATAGCGTTGTGGTCGGAAAAGATACTGGATACGATTTCAATTTTCTTAAATTTACCAAGGCTTGATTTGTGGCCCAAGATATGATCTATCCTGGAGAATGTTCCATGAGCACTTGAGAAAAATGTGTATTCTGTTGTTTTTGGGTGAAATGTCCTATAAATATCAATTAAGTCCATCTTGTTTAATGTATCATTTAAAGCTTGTGTTTCCTTATTTATTTTCATTTTGGATGATCTGTGCATTGGTGAAAGTGGGGTGTTAAAGTCCCCTACTATGATTGTGTTGCTGTCGATTTCCCCTTTTATGGCTGTTAGTATTTGCCTTATGTACTGAGGTGCTCCTATGTTGGGTGCATAAATATTTACAATTATTATACCTTCCTCTTGGATCGATCCCTTGATCATTATATAGTGTCCTTCTTTGTCTCTTGTAATAGTCTTTATTTTAAAGTCTATTTTGTCTGATATGAGAATTGCTACTCCAGCTTTCTTTTGATTTCCATTTGCATGGAATATCTTTTTCCATCCCCTCACTTTCAGTCTGTATGTGTCCCTAGGTCTGAAGTGGGTTTCTTGTAAACAGCATATATACGGGCCTTTTTTTTGTATCCATTCAGCCAGTCTGTGTCTTTTGGTGGGAGCATTTAATCCATTTACATTTAAGGTAATTATCGATATGTATGTTCCTATTCCCATTTTCTTAAATGTTTTGGGTTTGTTATTGTAGATGTTTTCCTTCTCTTGTGTTTCTTGCCTAGAGAAGTTCCTTTCGCATTTGTTTTAAAGCTGGTTTGGTGGTGCTGAACTCTCTCAGCTTTTGCTTGTCTGTAAAGGTTTTAATTTCTCCATCAAATCTGAATGAGATCCTTGCTGGGTAGAGTAATCTTGGTTGTAGGTTTTTCTCCTTCATCACTTTAAGTATATCCTGCCACTCCCTTCTGGCTTGCAGCGTTTCTGCTGAAAGATCAGCTGTTAACCTTATGGGGATGCCCTTGTGTGTTATCTGTTGTTTTTCCCTTGCTGCTTTTAATATGTTTTCCTTATATTTAATTTTTGACAGTTTGATTAATATGTGTCTTGGTGTGTTTCTCCTTGGATTTATCCTGTATGGGACTCTCTGTGCTTCCAGGACTTGGTTAACTATTTCCTTTCCCATATTAGGGAAGTTTTCAACTATAATCTCTTCAAATATTTTCTCAGTCCCTTTCTTTTTCTCTTCTTCTTCTGGTACCCCTATAATTTGAATGTTGGTGTGTTTAATGTTGTCCCAGAGGTCTCTGAGACTGTCCTCAGTTCTTTTCATTCTTTTTTCTTTATTCTGCTCTGCAGTAGTTATTTCCACCATTTTATCTTCCAGGTCACTTATCCGTTCTTCTGCCTCAGTTATTCTGCTATTGATCCCATCTAGAGTATTTTTAATTTCATTTATTGTGTTTTTCATCATTGCTTGGTTCCTCTTTAGTTCTTCTACGTCCTTGTTAAATGTTTCTTGCATTTTGTCTATTCTATTTCCAAGATTTTGGATCATCTTTACTATCATTATTCTGAATTCTTTTTCAGGTAGACTGCCTATTTCCTCTTCATTTGTTAGGTCTGGTGTGTTTTGACCCTGCTCCTTCACCTGCTGTGTGTTTTTCTGTCATCTCATTTTGCTTATCTTACTGTGTTTGGGGTCTCCTTTTCACAGGCTGCAGGTTCGTAGTTCCCGTTGTTTTTGGTATCTGTCCCCAGTGGCTAAGGTTTGTTCAGTGGGTTGTGTAGGATTCCTGATGGAGGGAACTAGTGCCTGTGTTCTGGTGGATGAGGCTGGATCTTGTCTTTCTGGTGGGCACGTCCACGTCTGGTGGTGTATTTTGGGGTGTCTGTGGCCTTATTATGATTTTAGGCAGCCTCTCTGCTAATGGATGGGGCTGTGTTCCTGTCTTGCTAGTTGTTTGGCATAGGGTGTCCAGCACTGTAGCTTGCTGGTCGTTGAGTGAAGCTGGGTCTTGATGTTGAGATGGAGATCTCTGAGAGATTTTCGCCGTTTGGTATTATGTGGAGCTGGGAGGTCTCTTGTGGACCAGTGTCCTGAAGTTGGCTCTCCCACCTCAGAGGCACAGCCCTGATGCCTGGCTGGAGCACCAAGAGCCTTTCATCCACACGGCTCAGAGTAAAAGGGAGAAAAAATAGAAAGAAAGAAAGAAAGAGGATAAAATATAGTGAAGTAAAATAAAGCTATTATAAAGCAAAGCTATACAGACAAAATCTCACCCAGAAGCATATACCTATACACTCACAAAAAAAAGGAAAAGGGAAAAAATTAATATACCCTGCTCCCAAAGTCCACCTCCTGAATTTGGGATGATTCGTTGTCTATTCAGGTATTCAACAGATGCAGGCACATCAAGTTGTTTGTGGAGCTTTAATCCGCTGCTTCTGAGGCTGCTGGGGAGATTTCCCTTTCTCTTCTTTGTTCGCACAGCTCCCGGGGTTCAGCTTTGGATTTGGACCCGCCTCTGCATGTAGGTCGCCTGAGGGCGTCTGTTCCCCGCCCGGACAGGACGGAGTTAAAGGAGCAGCTGCTTCGGGGGCTCTGGCTCACTCGGGCGGAGGGGAGGGAAGGATACGGATGCGGGTTGAGCCTGCGTCGGCAGAGGCCTGCGTGACGTTGCAGCAGCCTGAGGCGCACCGTGCGTTCTCCCGGGGAAGTTGTTCCTGGATCACGGGACCCTGGCAGTGGTGGGCTGCACCGGCTCCCGGGAGGGGCGGTGTGGAGAGTGACTTGTGCTTGCACACAGGCTTCTTGGTGGCGGCAGCAGCAGCCTTAGCGTCTCATGCCCGTCTCTGGGGTCCGCGCTGATAGCCGCGGCTCGCGCCCATCTCTGGAGCTCATTTAGGCGGCGCTCTGAATCCCCTCTCCTTGCGCGCTGCGAAACAAAGAGGCAAGAAAAAGTCTCTTGCCTCTTCGGCAGCTGTAGACTTTTTCCCGGACTCCCTCCCGGCTAGCTGTGGTGCGCTAACCCCTTCAGGCTGTGTTCACGCCGCCAACCCCAGTCTTCTCCCTGCGATCCGATCGAAGCCCGAGCCTCAGCTCCCAGCCCCCGCCCGCCCAGGCGGGTGAGCAGACAAGCCTCTCGGGCTGCTGAGTGCTGGTCGGCACCGCTCCTCTGTGCAGGAATCTCTCCGCTTTGCCCTCTGTGCCCCTGTTACTGTGGGGTCCGCGCTGATAGCCGCGGCTCGCGCCCGTCTCTGGAGTTCGTTTAGGCAGCGCTCTAAATCCCCTCTCCTCGCGCACCAGGAAACAAAGAGGGAAGAAAAAGTCTCTTGCCTCTTCGGCAGCTGCAGACTTTTTCCCGGACTCCCTCCCGGCTAGCTGTGGTGCACTAACCCCTTCAGGCTGTGTTCATGCCGCCAACCCCAGTCCTCTCCCTACCACTTCTTTTAGTAAAGATCTTAACCTTTGTATGCCTGGAATTATTTTTTTCCTCATTACTTTTGAATAATGATTTTGTATCTTATGTGTATCTTGTTTTAAGACTGTTTTCCTTCAGCATGCTGAAGATATTACTCCATTGTCTTTGTTCTTTGTTGTTGTTGATGAGAAGTCTGCTATCAGAATGACTGACATTTTTGTAGGTAATCTTTCTATTTGTTTACTCTGTTGGCTTTAAAGATTTTTTTTTATCTTTGACATATCTGGACATGGACTTATTTGTATTTATATTCTTAGTATTTGTGCTCACTTTTTAAAAAAAATTCACCTTGCTGGACATTTCTTATCCAATATATCTTAAATAATTCTTCTGTAGAATTTGTTTTAGTTTTGTCTTTAGGGACTTTTACAGGATATATAATCCTATAGGACATATATAGGATATGTTGAAGACTTTCAAATATTCTTAGTTAAATCATCATTTCTGTATTCAATGTTGTCTAAAGAAGATTTTCACCCTTGTAAAGAGGATTTAAAACTAAATTTCAAAAGCTATTATTTAGATACAACATCAAAGGCATGACTCAGGAAAGAATTGTTAAAAATAAAGCACCATGCCCAAAATGGAGTAGCTTATGTGAAGCTGCAGGCCACCAAACCAAGACTTAATTACAGTTTTGACTCTCCCAGAAATGGAATCTTAAACCAGTCAATCAGGATTCACCTGATCAGCACTATTTAGGTAATCTGCCTGATAGACCTCTGTTATCCCCTAAAGAAAACTAATCTTGCAATAAATAATCTGTTTTTGGCCTAGTATGACTTCCTTATTTCTGCTCCTTCTGATTATGGGTCTCTCATCGTGTACAGTTCCTTGGAGCTCCTTTCTATCTGTTAGATTGGATGTAGCCTGATTCATGAATCATTAAATACAGCCAATAAGATCTTTACTCAGTTGAATCTTTTTTTTAACATCTTTACTGGAGTATAATTGCTTTAAATTGTTGTGTTAGTTTCTGTTGTATAACAAAGCGAATCAGCTATATGTATACATATATCCCTATATACCCTCCCTCTTCCACCTCCCTCCCTATCCCACCCCTCTAGGTGGTCACAAAGCATCGAGTTGATCTCCCTATGCTATGCAGCTGCTTCCCACTAGCTATCAATTTTACATTTGGTAGTGTATATATGTCCATGGCACTCTCTCACCGTCCCAGCTTACCCTTCCCCCTCCCCGTGTCCTTGAGTCCATTCTCTACATCTGAGCCTTTATTCCTGTCTTGCCACTAGGCTCTTCAGATCCATTTTTCTTTTCTTTTTTTTTTAGATTCCATATATATGTGTTAGCATATGGTATTGTTTTTCTCTTTCTGACTTACTTCATTCTGTATGACAGATTCTAGGTCCATCCACCTCATGACAGATAACTCAATTTCGTTTCTTTTTATGGCTGAGTAATATTCCATTGTATATATGTGTCACATCTCCTTTATCCATTCATCTGTCGATGGACATTTAGGTTGCTTCCATGTCCTGGCTATTGTAAATAGTGTTGCAGTGAACATTGTGGTACATGACAATTTTTGAATTATGGTTTTCTCAGGGTATATGCCCAGTAGTGGGATGGCTGGGTCATATGGTAGTTCTATTTTTAGGTTTTTAAGGAGGCTCGATACTGTTCTCCATAGTGGTTGTATCAATTTACATTCCCACCTACAGTGCAAGAGGGTTCCCTTTTTTCCACACCCTCTCCAGAATTTATTGCTTGAAGGTTTTTTGATGATGGCATTCTGACCGGTGTGAGGTGATACCTCACTGTAGTTTTGATTTGCATTTCTCTAATTATTAGTGATGTTGAGCATCCTTTCATGTGTTTGTTGGCAATCTGTATATCTTCTTTGGGGAAATGTCTTTTTAGGTCTTCTGCCCATTTTTGGATTGGGTTGTTTGTTTTTTTGATATTGAGCTGCATGAGCTGCTTGTATAATTTGTAGATTATTCCTTTGTCAGTTTCTTTGTTTACAAATGTTTTCTCCCGTACTTAGGGTTGTCTTTTCATCTTGTTTATGGTTTCCTTTGCTGTGCAAAAGCTTTGAAGTTTCATTAGGTCCCATTTGTTTATTTTTTATTTTATTTCCATTACTCTATGAGGTGGGTCAAAAAGGATCTTGCTGTGATTTATGACATAGAGTGTTCTGTCTATGTTATCCTCTAAGAGTTTTATAGTGTCTAGCCTTACATTTAGGTCTTTGATCCATTTTGAGTTTATTTTTGTGTATGGTGTCAGGGAGTGTTCTAATTTCATTCTTTTACATGTAGCTGTCCAGGTTTCCCAGCACCACTTATTGAAGAGGCTGTCTTTTCTCCATTGTATATTCTTGCCTCCTTTATCAAAAATAAGTTGACCATATGTGCGTGGGTTTATCTCTGGGCTTTCTATCCTGTTCCATTGATCTATATTTCTGTTTTTGTGCCAGTACTATACTGTCTTGATTACTGTAGCTTTGTGGTATAGCTTGAAGTCAGGGAGCCTGATTCCTCCAACTCCGCTTTTCTTTCTCAAGATTGCTTTAGCTCTTCGGGATCTTTTGTATTTCCATACAAATTGTGAAATTTTTTGTTCTACTTCTGTGAAAAATGCCATTGGTAGTTTGATAGGCATTGCATTGAATCTGTAGATTGCTTTGGGTAGTACAGTCCTTTTCCACAATGTTGATTCTTCCAATCCAAGAACATGGTATATCTCTCCATCTGTTTCTATCATCTTTAATTTCTTTCATCAGTGTCTTATAGTTTTCTGCATACAGGTCTTTTGTCTCCTTAGTTAGGTTTATTCCTAGATATTTTATTCTTTTTGTTGCAATGGTAAATGGGAGTGCTTCCTTGATTTCCCTTTCAGATTTTTCATCATTAATGTATAGGAATGCAAGAGATTTCTGTGCCTTAATTTTGTATCCTGCTACTTTACCAAATTCATTGATTAGCTCTAGAAGTTTTCTGGTGGCTTCTTTAGGATTCTCTATGTATCGTTTCATGTCATTTGCAAACAGTGACAGTTTTAATTATTTTCCAATTTGGATTCCTTTTATTTCTTTTTCTTTTCTGATTGCTGTGGCTAAAACTTCCCAGACTATGTTGAATAATAGTGGTGAGAAATGGCAACCTTGTCTTGTTCCTGATGTTAGTGGAAATGGTTTCAGTTTTTCACCATTGAGAATGATGTTGGCTGTGTGTTTGTCATATATGGCCTTTATTATGTTGAGGTAAGTTCCCTCTATGCCTACTTTCTGGAGAGTTTTTACCATAAATATGTGTTGAACTTTGTTGAAAGATTTTTCTGCATCTATTGAGATTATCATATGGTTTTTATCCTTCAGTTTGTTGATATGGTGTATCATATTGATTGATTTGTGTATATTGAAGAATTCTTGCATTCCTGGGATAAACCCCACTTGATCATGGTGTATGATCTGTTTAATGTGCTGTTCGATTCTTTTTGCTAGTATTTTGTTGAGGATTTTTGCATCTATGTTCATCAGTGATATTGGCCTGTAATTTTCTTTTTTTGTGACATCTTTGTCTGGTTTTAGTATCAGGGTGATGGTGGCCTCAAAGAATGAGTTTGGGAGTGTTCCTCCCTTTGCTATATTTTGGAAGAATTTGAGAAGGATAGGTGTTAGCTCTTCTCTAATTTTTTGATAGAATTCGCCTGTGAAGCCATCTTGTCCTGGGCCTTTGTTTGTTGGAAGATTTTTAATCACAGTTTCAATTTCAGTGCTTGTGATTGGTCTGTTTTATATTTTCTATTTCTTCCTAGTTCAGGCTCAGAAGGTTGTGTTTTTCTAAGAATTTCTCCGTTTCTTCCAGGTTGTCCATTTTATTGGCATATAGTTGCTTGTAGCAATCTCTCACGATCCTTTGTATTTCTGCATTGTCAGTTGTTACTTCTCCTTTCGCATTTCTAATTCTGTTGATTTGTGTCTTCTCCCTTTTTTTCTTGATGAGTCTGGCTAATAGTTTATCAATTTTGTTTATCTTCTCAAAGAACCAGCTTTTAGTTTTATTGATCTTTGCTATCATTCCTTCATTTCTTTTTAATTTATTTCTGATCTGATTTTTATGATTTCATTCCTTCTGCTAACTTTGGGGTTTTTTTGTTCTTCTTTCTCTAATTGCTTTAGGTTTAATGTTAGGTTGTTTATTTTAGATGTTTCTTGTTTCTTGAGGGAGGATTGTATTGCTATAAACTTCCCTCTTATAACTGCTTTTGCTGCATCCCATAGATTTTGGGTCATCATGTTTTCATTGTCATTTGTTTCTAGGTATTTTTTTATTTCCTCTTTGATTTCTTCAGTAATCTCTTGGTTATTTAGTATTTAGCATATTGTTTAGCCTCCATGTGTTTGTAGTTTTTACAGTTATTTTTCCTGTAATTGATCTCTATTCTCATAGCCTTGTGGTTGGAAAAGATACTTGATACTTGATAAATTTAAGAAGATTTTAATCTTCTTAAATTTACCAAGGCTTGATTTGTGACCCAAGAAATGATCTATCCTGGAGAATGTCCCTGAGGACTTGGAAAGAAAGTGTATTCTGTTGTTTTTGGATGGAATGTCCTACAAATATCAATTAAGTCCACCTTGTTTAATGTGTCATTTAAAGCTTTTGTTTCCTTATTTATTTTCATTTTGGATGATCTGTCCATTGTTGGATGTGAGGTGTTAAAATCCCCTACTATTGGGCTTCCCTGGTGGTGCAGTGGTTAAGAATTCACCTGCCAATGCAGGGGACATGGGTTCGAGCCCTTGTTCAGGAAGATTGCACATGCCATGGAGCAACCAAGCCTGTGCAGCACAACTACTGAGCCTGTGCTCTAGACCCCGTGAGCCACAACTACTGATCCCGCATGACACAACTACTGAAGCCCGCACACCTAGAGCCTGTGCTTCACAACAAGAGAAGCCACAGCAAGGAGAAGCCCACTCACTGCAATGAAGAGTAACCCCAGCTCGCTGCAACTAGAGAAAACCTGTGTGCAGCAATGAAGACCCAATGCAGTCAAAAATAAATAAATAACATAAATAAATTTATTACAAAAAAAAGTCCCCTACTATTACTGTGTTACTGTTGATTTCCCCTTTTATGGCTGTTAGAATTTTCCTTATGTATTGAGGTGCTCCTATGTTGGATGCATAAATATTTACAATTGTTATATCTTCTTCTTGGATTGATCCCTTGATCATTTTGTAGTGTCCTTCCTTGGCTCTTGTAACAGTCTTTATTTTAAAGTCTATATTTCCGAAATGAGAATTGCTACTCCACCTTTCTTTTGATTTCCATTTTCATGGAAATGCTTTTTTCATCTCCTCACTTTCAGTGTGTATGTGTCCCTAGATGTGAAGTGTGTCTCTTGTAGACAGCATATATACGGGTCTTGTTTTTGTATCCATTCAGCCAGTCTATGTCTTTTGGTTGGAGCATTTAATCCATTTCCATTTAAATTATTGATATGTATGTTCCTATTACCATATTCTTAATTGTTTTAGGTTTGTTACTGTTGGTCTTTTCCTTCTCTTGTGTTTCCTGCCTAGAGAAGTTCCTTTAGCATTTGTTGTAAAGCTGGTTTGGTGGTGCTGAATTCTCTTAGCTTTTGCTGTTTGTAAAGTTTTTTATTTCTCCGTCAAATCTGAATGAGATCCTTGCTGGGTAGAGTAATCTTGGTTGTAGGTTTTTCCCTTTCATCACTTTCAATATGTCCTGCCACTCCCTTCTGGGTTGCAGAGTTTCGGCTGAAAGATCAGCTGTTAACCTTATGGGGATTCCCTTGTATGTTATTGTTGCTTTTCCCTTGCTGCTTTTAATATTTTTTCTTTGTATTTAATTTTTGATAGTTTGATTAATATGTGTCTTGGCATGTTTTTCCTCGGATTAATCCTGTATGGGACTCTCTGCGTTTCCTGGACTTGGTTGACTTTTTCATTTCCCATATTAGGGAAGTTTTAAACTATAATCTCTTCAAATATTTTCTCAGTCCCTTTCTTTTTCTCTTCTTCTTCTGGGACCCCTATAATTCGAATGTTGGTGTGTTTAATGTTGTCCCAGGGGTCTCTGACTGTGTCCTCAATTCTTTTCATTATTTTTTCTTTATTATGCTCTGTGGTAGTTATTTCCACTATTTTATCTTCAGGTCACTTATCCATTCTTCTGCCTCAGTTATTCTGCTATTGATTCCTTCTAGAGAATTTTTATTTTCATCTATTGTGTTGTTCATCATTGTTTCTTTACTCTTTAGTTCTTCTAGGTCCTTGTTAAACGTTTCTTGTATTTTCTCCATTCTCTTTCCAAGATTTTGGATTATCTTTATTATCATTACTCTGCATCCTTTTTCAGGTAGACTGCCTATTTCCTCTTCATTTGTTTGGTCTGGTGCGTTTTTACCTTGCTCCTTCATCTGCTGTGTGTTTCTCTGTCTTCTCATTTTGCTTAACTTACTGTGTTTGGGGGTCTCCTTTTCGCAGGCTGCAGGTTCGTAGTTCCTGTTGTTTTGGTGTCTGCCCCCAGTGGCAAAGGTTGGTTCAGTGGGTTGTGTAGGCTTTCTGGTGGAGGGGACTGGTGCCTGTCTTCTGGTGGATGAGGCTGGATCTTGTCTTTCTGGTGGGCAGGACTGTGTCCGATGGTGTGTTTTGGGGTGTCTGTGAACTTATTATGATTTTAGTCAGCCTCTCTGCTAATGGGTCGGGTTGTGTTTCTGTCTTGCTAGATGTTTGGCATAGAGTGTTCAGCACTGTAGCTTGCTGGTTGTTGAGTGGAGCTGGTTCTTAGCGTTGAGATGGAGATCTCTGGGAGAGCTCTCACCAATAGATATTTCATGGGGCCGGTAGGTCTCTGGTGGTCCAATGTCCTGTACTCGGCTCTCCCACCTCAGAGGCTCAGGCCTGACACATCTGAACCACCAAGACCTGGTTAGCCACACGGCTCAGAAGAAAATGGAGAAAAAAACGAAAGAAAGAAAAAATAAAATAAATAATGTTATTTAAATAAAAAAATTTTAAAAATATTTAAATAAAAATGTAATTAAAAAAAAAGAGGAGAGAGCAACCAAACCAATAAACAAATCCACCAGTGATAAGAAGCACTAAAAACTAAACTAAGATAAACATAAAAATCAGAAACTAGTCAGTCTCATACAGCAAATGCCAACTCTATATTTGTTCCCAAAGTCCACTGCCTCAATTTTGGGATGATTTGTTGTCTATTCCTGTATTCCACACATGCAAGGTACATCAAGTTGATTGTGAAGAAATAATCCACTGCTCCTGAAGCTGCATGGAGAAATTTCCCTTTCTCTTCTTTGTTTGCCAGCTCCTTGGGTTCCGCTTTGGATTTGGCCCTGCCTCTGCATGCAGGTTGCCCTCTGGCACCTGTTCTTTTCCCAGATAGGAGGGGGTTAAAGGAGAGGCTGATTAGGGGGCTCTGGCTCACTCAGGCCGGGGGGAGGGAGGGGTATGGAGTGCCAGGTGAGCCTGCAGCGGCAGAGGCTGGGGTGATGTTGCAACAGCCTGGGGCACGCTGTGTGTTGTCCTTGGGAAGTTGTCCCTGGATCACGGGACCCTGGCAGTGGTGGGCTGCACAGGCTCTTGGGAGGGGAGGTGTGGCTAGTGACCTGTGCTTGCATACAGGATCTTGGTGGCTGCAGCAGCAGCATTATCATTTCATGCCTGTCTCTGGTGTCCGCGCTGATAGTCGCAGCTTGCACCTGTCCCTGAAACTCCTTTAAGCGATGCTCTGAATCTCCTCTTCTTCTGCACCCCAAAACAATGGTCTCTTGCCTCTTAGGCAGGTCCAGAGTTTTTCCCAGACTCCCTTCCAGCTAGCTGTGGCGCACTAGCCTCCTTCAGGCTGTGTTCACGCAGCCAACCCCAGTTCGCTCCCTGGGATCTGACCTCCGAAGCCCGAGCCTCAGCTCCCAGCCCGCAGTCACCCTGGTGGGTGAGCAGACAAGCCTCTCAGGCTGGTGAGTGCTGGTCAGCACTGATCTGCTGTGCAGGAATCTCTCCCCTTTGCCCTCTGCATCCTTGTTGCTGAGCTCTCCTCCATGCCTCCAAAGCTTCCCCCACCCACCCACCACCCTGTCTCTGCCAGTGAAGGTGCTTCCTAGTGTGTGGAAACTTTTCCTCCTTCACAGCTCCCTCCCAGAGGTGCAGGTCCCGTCCCTATTCTTTTGTTTCTCTTTCTTCTTTTTTCTTTTGCCCTACCCACGTACATAGGGCGTTTCTTGCCTTTTGGGAAGTTTGAGGTCTTCTGTCAGCATTCAGTAGGTGTTCTGTAGGTGTTATTCCACATATAGATGTATTTTTGATGTACTTGTGGGGAGGAAGATGATCTCCACGTCTTACTCCTCTGCCATCTTGAAGGTCCTCAGAATTTTTTTTTTAAAAGAAATAATTGATCAGGTAGACATCATTAAAATTTAAAACTTCTGCTCTGCAAAAGACAATGTCAAGAGAATGAGAAGACAAGACACAGACTGGGAGAAAACATTTGCCAAAGAAACATCTGATTAAGAAACTGTTACCCCCAAAATGCAAAGAATTGTTAATACTCAATAATAAGAAAACAAAACTGAATTAAAAAATGGGCCAAAAACTTGAGCAGACACCTCAACAGAGAAGATATACAGATGGTAAATAAGGATATGAAAAATGCTTCACATCATATGTCATCAGAGAAATGAAAATTGAAACAAGATACCACTACACCCCTATTAAAATGGCCAAAATCCAGAACAGTGACAATACCAAATTTTGATTAGATTGCGAAGCAATGGGAACTCTCATTCATTGCTGGGTGGAATGCAAAATAATACAAACATTTTGGAAAACAGTTTGGCAGTTTCTTACAAAACTAAGAAAACCTGCACACAGATATTTATTCAGCTTTTTTTTTTAATGATCACGCAAAAACCTGCACAGGGATGTTTATACAGCTTTATTCATAATTGCCAAAACTTGGAAGCAACCAAGATGTCCTTCAGTAGATGAATGGATCAACAGCTATATATTCCATGTTGGACTTTCAGAATTAGTTATTCATTTTCACATTCCCATATCCCCATCTTATACATCTTCCTAGTTTTCTTTTAATAACTTATTATTTATATGGATATAATTTATTCTTTACCTCTTTGGAGATCTTATTAACCTCTTAGAGTTATATTTTTAATGTGTTATTTTTATTTAAACCAAAGAAAATTAACTCCCATTTGCTAATTTTGTTGGCTATATCATTTCTTCATAGATTTTTAATATGCAAATTCTTCTTGAGTAGTAGCTACAGTAGTCATGATAGGTTAACTATATAAAAGCAATGCTCAAATAATGAGAGGCTCAACACAATAGAAGCTTAACTCTTTCTCATATAACCATTTAATACAAGAGTTTAGATGGCAGCCCTCCACACAGTGATTCAGAGACCCAGGCCCTTCCATCCATGGTTCTGCTCTCCTCTCCTCTAGGTCTTACGAATTTTTCCTTATTTAACCATGTGACTCTGATCTCCAGTCTCCTCAAATATAAACTGAAGATAGTAATAGTACCTACTTCACAGTTGTGAGCATTAACTGTGTCACTGTACTCCATAAATATTTGTTGGTAATACTAATAATGATTACATGATTCTATATGTAACAGGAGTCACTGAGGTTTTAGGCAGAGGAGTGACGTGGCATATTCAAATTCAACAAATATTTGAGTACCCATCTAATGCCATACATACATGCTAAGAATAGAGCAGTAAACAAAAGAAACATAATTTCTACCCTACTGGAGCTTATATTCTAGTGGGAGAGACACAATAAACAAGTAAGAAGACATGTTTTAGAAAGTCACTGTGGTGGCAATGTGGAGAATGAATTAGCGTGTCAAGTTGCTTGTGCACTAAACCAGGTAAAAGGAGAGGAGAATATGGATTTGTGAACATTTTAAGGGTAAAATGGCAGTTCTTGGTGACATAACCAAGGGTAGAAGGGCAGGAGCATAAGAGAGAGAAAGAGTATGGAATGAATCCCAAGTTTCCAATGTTTCTAATTTGGGTGCCTAAGCTGATGGTGGCACCAAGATTGGTAATGGTGGGAGAAGAGCAACTTTTGGAGGATAAAAGAGTTCAGTGTTCTACCTGTTGAGTTTGTGGTTCCTGTAGGATACCTAACTATATTTGTTCGGTAAGCAGTTCAATACATATTGTTTGTCACAAAGCAGGAGAGCTGGATATCCTTTGTTTGCCCCTCCAGATCCACTCTCTACGAGACTCTGTCCCTGGAAAGGCTGACCTGTATGACGAGTATTAGTAGGCTTCCCTTTGCCCTGTTTCTGCATGAATTTTGTCAAGGGTGAACATGTTAAGAAATTAGGAGGAGAGTAAGGTCAGGGTACTTATTCCCTAGGCTTCTTCCCAGCCACAATGCTGTCGGTTGGCTGCATCCCTTGGCCACAGGCCAAGGTTTCTGTCTAGTCAGTCTCTCCCTTTCCCTGTCTCTCTCAGGTTCTTGTAACTCTCCCCCTTTGCCCCTTTAGGCCTAGGAGTGGTAATGAACCTTGTGCATTGTATCCAGGATTACACTGGTTCCTCCTGGGCTCCCTACACTCACTATGCTTTTGTACATCATCTCTATATTAAATTTTTTTTCAAATCACCCAATTTGTATGCTCCATGTATTTTCTGCTGGGACTCTGACTGATACAGTAGGTATTTAGTAAGTAATTATTGAACAAAAAACTTACAGATGAATATATAGATGGGTGGATGAATTTGGACTTGAGGAAATCAATCCTTATTTGGTTATTTGGGTAATAATAAACATCATGAGATTCTTGAGGAGTCAGTGCAGAGTAAGGGGAGAAGCATGCATTATCTGACTGAGGTGAGAAAGAACTTGGAGAGGCAGCACACTGGGCAGAAGGAAATTCCAAGGTGCAGTGGATAATGCTGGCAAGGTATATTATTAAGTTATTCAGGAATTTCCTCTCACCTAGTAAGAAAATATATTGCTCTTTGGGGACGAGGGGTGAGGTGGGAGGAGAATCAAAGATAGAATTAAGGAAGTCAAAACCAAAGCACCGATATTTCTTAATTAGCTTCAAGGGGGGAATTACTGCCAAGTATAATGATGCAGAAGTTGGAATGTCTTTATTCCTCAGTGGGGGAAATAATTTCTCTTTCTACCACATCTTTTCTTCCATTTTAATTGGCTTATATTTGTCTGTCAGAAACCTAGGCAATTCCAAGCCAAATAGCCTACTTTCCCTATAACAGGACCAAAATAACAGCAAAAGACTGGATGTACTTCCATTAAATAATCTTGGCAAGAAATATTTGCCACATAAAACATGGGTCACTCTCTCTTTCTGCTCAGAACTGTAGGCTGCACCTTTCAAAATGCAATGAAAATTTTAGAATAGTTGAAATTGGCCCTATAAATATGCTTCTAGGTATTCCTAAAGTAAGCAAAGAAGGAGGAAAACCCCCTTAACAGTTGTATAGGATGGTGTCCAGATTTTTGCCAAGAATATAGAACAAATGGCCACTGCCTTTACTCCACACACCACCCACCCCACCCCACTTTTAAAGTACCAGCTGCGTAATGCAATTAGTTAAATAAAAACACCAAATGAAAAACTCTGAGGGTAATGGATATTTCACTATCTTGAATATGGTGATAGTTTCACAGGTATACATACATGTCAAAAGTTATCAATTTGTACACTTTAAATACATGCAGTTTATGAGAATTATAATTCAGTAAACTTGTTTAAAACAAAACGAAAGGAACAACATATAAAATGGGAGGGTGGTCCTGGTAGAAAACTAAGGGTTGGGAAATTATGTACAACTGCTTGGATAGACCCAGAATATATGTAGCTTCCAGCCATGTTCTCCATATTACTGCCAGAGTGGCCCTTGAAAAATGTAAGTCAGACCATGTCCTTCTCCACTCAAGACCCTCCAGTGGTTCCCATTTTTCTTTGAGTCAGAGTCAAAACCTTTATAACCCTCCAATAACCCCATAAGGCCCTACACTCTCTAGCCCCTGTGACTCCTCTGGCTTTGGCGTCTATTCCTTTCTCCTCTTCAGCAACATCTGTCTCCTTGTCATTCTTGATCAAGCATGGGAAGCTTACCTCGCAGCCTTTGCACTTGCTGTTTCCTCTGCCTGAAATGTTTCTTCTATTCCCCAATGTGTACATGGCTTACTCTGGCTCCTATTCTTCTGGCTTTTTATTCAAATTTTACCTCCTACTGAGGGCTTCCTGACCTCCCTATTGACAATGGCACTCTCCTGCTCCCTCCTGGGCCCCAGTGCTTCCTATTTTCTTCCCTAGTTTATTTTTCTCCATAGTACTTTGTCATCATCTGAAATTCTCTGTAGTTTACTTAGTTTTTATTGTTTTTCTTCTCATCCTCCTACTACAATATAAACTCTCCAAAGGTAGGGATTGTTGTTTGTTTTGTTTACAATAGCACCTGTATATAGGTAGGCACTCAATAAAAAGTTGCTTAGAGAATAATTCATTCAAAGAAAAAAATCCAGATTATTATGGATTTTATGTATAACAATAAATACATTGTATACAAGTTAGAGGAATAGAGGCTTCCCTGGTGGTGCAGTGGTTAAGAATCTGCCTGCCAATGCAGGGGACACGGGTTCGAGCCCTGGTCTGGGAAGATCCCACATGCCGCGGAGCAACTAAGCCCGTGCACCACAACTACTGAGCCTGCGCTCTAGAGCCCATGAGCCACAACTACTGAAGCCTGCACTCCTAGAGTCCATGCTCTGCAACAACAGAAGCCACCACAGTGAGAAGCCCACGCACCGCAATGAAGAGTAGCCCCCGCTCGCCGCAACTAGTGAAAGATAAATAAATAAATAAATAAATTCTAAAAAAAAAAAAAAAGAGGAATAGTTTGGCATCCATTGGAATCATGCTAAAATTATTTTATCTCCTTCCAAAAATTCTTTAGTGAGATATGTCATTCCTAAACTCATGAAATATAGAAAATAGAGAAATCTTAAAATTAATCTAATTTGATCATATATTTAAATGGCCTTTACAATATCTCAGCCCATCTTAACTTGAACATCTCCAGTATTGGGTAACTTACTCTTCATTTATTTAAAAGGTAGTTATAGTTACTATGAGGGTTAATTTTTGTGTCAAATTGGCTAGACTAGTGTACTAGCCTAGTAACCTAGGTGTTTGGTAAAACATCAGTCTAGATGTTGCTGTGAAGGTATTTTTAAGATGTGATTAACATATGAATCAATAGACTTTGGGTAAAGCAGATTACCCTCCATAATATGGATAGGCCTCATCCAATCTGTTGAAGGACATCCCCTAAAGAAGAAGGGGTTCTGCCTCCAGACTGCCTTCTGAATCTAGACTACAAGATCACCTCTTCCCTGGATTTCTAACCTGCCAACCTGCCCTGCAAATTTTAGACTAGCCAGCCCCTACAACTGTGAGAGCCAATTCCTTAAAGATTCTCTCCCTCTCTCTCTTCCCCTCTTGAAGCTAGTTAAGAAATGTGGGTGTGTTGTGTTGTTCTTAACTCTGAGAGAGAGAGAGAATATAAAGATAAAGATAGATAGATAGATAGATAGATAGATAGATAGATAGATAGATAGATAGATAGACAGACAGACATTCACACCCTCTATTGGTTCTGTTTCTGTGTAGAACTCTGACTAGCACAGTTACTGAGACTGTGTTCTGAGCTAGACACTAGTCTAGGCACTAAGACATGATGGTGAACAAGATGGCTTAAGAGTCCAGTAAAAAATAGAAAACTAACAAGTAATACAAAGTTTGATCAATGTTATAAAGTGAAATGAACAGTGTACCATAGGGAACTCTAATAGGGTCAACTAACCTAGACAAGGAAGGCCTCACTTTAGAAATTATGTATGAAATGACCTACAAAAGAACTCATTGATGGCAGGAGAGAAGGGAGAAGGAAGTGTGGGATCTGCTGAGTCATCTCACTCCACCTTTGTATGGCTTGTGCAGAGGCAGTGTTGCATGTTTCCTAAAAGTGAATTTCCAATCTCTGCTCTGCCATTTATTTCCCATGTGACTTTGAGTAAACTACTTAATAATTCTATTTCCTTATCTGTAAAATGTGGATAATAACAGTACATAACCCATGGGGTTGTTATGATATTAGATGAGATGATTTAGGTAAAGTATTTAGGTCAGTTTTTGAGATATTGAATGTGATCAATAAAAGCTGACCAAATTGTTACCTTTTAAAAACTGGGTAGAAATCTCTATCTCTGTAATTTTCATCTCTTGGTTTATTTTCCATCCCTTGGAGCCAAACAGAACTAGTCTATGCCTCTTTCGCATGACAACCCTTCCTATATTTAGGGCGACCATCATATCCTGGCACCAGGCTTGGCTCCCAATCTACCTTCTCAGTTAAACATCCCTGTTCTCTCACTGCTCCTGTCATGAAATGGCTTCTAACCTCCTCACTGTCTGGGCTGCTCTCCTCTGAGCACAGCTGGAGAGCCTCTGCCTTTCCCTGCATGCTTCCCAGAACTGCCCCTCACACTAAGTGTGCTGGAACCAGTGGAGAGGAATATGAGACTGTCACCTTCCTTGTTCTGGGTCTGACAGCACAGTTTGTGCAGCCTCAATGGACTGCACTGTAGACCCCAAATCCTAGGCTGGGTAAACCCAGAGAGTTGATGAGTGCACATTCTGTCTTGGTCTCTAGGAGGATCCAGTCTTTAAAGATTTTTTTTCTCTCCCACTTTAGGAAAATAACTATTCTATTTTTTTTATTTATTATGTTTATTTGCTTATTTATTATGGTTCCATTAATTTCGGGACATGAAAATTCTGATCATATTATCCCCTATTTGAACATTGCTGTAGATTTTTTGTGTGTGTGCCTATGTTATAAGGGGCAAACTCTTAATAATTACGACTAATGTATAAATCCAGGCTACAATATATGAGGCAGAGAGTTCTTAGCACTTTGCACGTATTAATGCACTTACTCCTCACCAGCTGATGTGGGAGATGCTCTAAGAGTATCTGCGTTTTACAGATGAGGGAAGTGAGGCTCCGAGAGTAACCCGCCGAACCCACTTGTCTAGTGAGCGGGAGAATTGGGATTCATACCAGGTCATCTGGTTCTAGACTCTAGGCTGTGGACCCACTGTGAGATATTACCTCTCCAGATGCCACTCATGGCCCTTCCTCATCACGTCCTAACCAAGCTACCCAACATTATGGTCCACTGGTACATCCTGCCCCCTACAACCAGACCACACTCTGAACTCACATGCACGCAACCATGCGCATACAACACTCATGTGCACACAATGCAGACTTGAACTTTACACACAGAACATCTTGTCACTGCTTGGATATCACAGTCCTTCACATGCCTCTGGGCTATTGTTCACATGATTCTTTGGGTGAGGAATATAACAGGTGTTTCTTGAACCCTTTTATAATAATACAACAGTAACAACTAACATCTATATATAAAACTATATACCTAGAACTATTTATTCTAAGCACTTTACATATATCAGCTCAATTAATCTCATGACAAACAACCCTATGAGGTCAACACTATTATTGTTTCCATTTTACAGATGAAGTAATTGAGGAACAAAGAGATTAAGGGCACACAGGTAGTAAGTGGTAGTGACAAAATTGTTACCCAGGCAGTCTAGTACTCCAAATCATTCACCTTTATTCTTCTCTCCAGTCCTTTCCAACATCTCAATTCTCTCAGGCAGAGAGACACTATTTTATTTAACATTTTTAACTTTTGATTGTAATTATTTATGATTTTTCCCCAGTAGATTATGGCATCTCCAAGGGCAGGGGCTACAGCATCCAGCATATTGTCCAATGCTCAAAATCAATTGTTGAATGAAAGTGTGAATAAGATGTTGAATCAGTACTAAATGAAGGAGCACAGAGGGTGGCAGTTGTCAGTAAAGGTAAAGAATGAAGAAGAGATTGTTTTTCTTTAATCCTTTTCCAGAAAATCAATATACAGGAACTTCCAAGAATCCAGGGCAAAAAAAAATGCAAAAGATTGACCTAAACCAAACCACAGATAAAAGAGAAAAATCTCTTAGCTGATAATTAACTTAGAAAGACTTTTAAAGACTTCTTCATTGGAACATTGGTATAATATTTCTTATTGTAATATAGAGCTCTGCAACAGTCTCAATCTTACATCCGTTTTCTTACTTCATTTCCTTTGCTAATCTTTCCATGACCCCAAGTTTGTGCAACTCCTTTCCAGGTGTCATGTGTGCATTTGGGGCTCTTAGCCAGTTGCAAAAATGTCCTGTTTTGAATATTTACGCTGAAGTCAGCACTACATTTTTTTTTAATGGAGTAAGTGCATTATAACTTTGGTTATAATTTCCTGAACCAGGAAAGCCAGCCACCAGTGATGGCAATTCAGTAGGAAATGACTTGTTAAGTATTCTACTTTGTTGAGTGACTTAGTAAGAAAACCACTGTTGGTACAGAGGTCCTCAAAATTTAGTGGGTAAAAATCATCTATGAAATTTGTTTACAGTGCAGATTCCCAGGCCTTAAGCCCCCAGAGGCTCTGATTCTCTATGTCTGGGTTGGGGCTCAGGAATGAGAATTTTTAATCAAATGCCATAGGTGATTCTGCCAGAGGTGGCTGTCAGACTACACACTGAGAAAGGCCACTGTGATGGAAAGGGCTTGAGCTGTGTATTTTAAAAAGACCTAGCTCCACACTAAGTAGGTTTTAAACTTGGGCAGCTTTCTTAAACTCCTTGAGCCTCAAATTCTTTATCTGTTAAAAGGAGACAATAGTGCATACCTCTACACTACTAGATCATCAGGCCATGTTTCCACAGGATAGAAGTTTCAGTCATAGTTTATGTGAAGATGTCACTGGGTTTGGCAGCTGTGTTGTGAAGGAAGGGTGGTGGAGATTTCACTCTTATACCACTTTCATGAAAAAAATTTATAGATCCCCAAACCACTGTAAAAAAAATCCCAAATATCTCTGAAAGACTTAATTACCATAAAGAACTACTACAAAGAATTAGTTTAATGTGACTTTATTTGCAAATTTAGTTGAAATGGTTACATTTCAGGAAGAAAATAACTTACCAAAGTGGACTCAAGGAACAGTAGAAATCTAAAATAAACCAGTGGGCAGTAAAGAAAGTTGGAGTACAATTTAATGATCCCTATATAAAGTAAAAACAGGTCCAGACCCAAAAATACTAAATAAAATATGAACATGTAGATTTGAGGGGTTTTTTTTTTTTCTTTTTACAAAGACATCATGAGCAAGTAATATTTACTCAGGAAGAAGGAACAGTTCACCATCAGTAAATGTATTATACAGGGACTTCCCTGGTGATGTAGTGGTTAAGAATCTGCCTGCCAATGCAGGGAACAAAGGTTTGATCCCTGGTCTGGGAAGATCCCACATGCCATGGAGCAACTAAGCCCTTGCACCACAACTACTGAGCCTGCACTCTAGAACCCACGAGCCACAACTAGTGAGCCCACATGCCACAACTACTGAAGCCCACATGCCTAGAGCCTGTGCTCTGCAACAAGAGAAACCACCGCAATGAGAAGCCTGCACACCACAATGAAGAGTAGCCCCCCTTCGCCACAACTAGAGAAAGCCCATGCGCAGCAACGAAGACCCAATGCAGCCAAAAATAAATAAATAAATTAATTAATTAATTTAAAAAAAGAAAATCTATTATACAGTATACTACGTTGATATATTATAAGAGAAAAATAACAAACAATCATCTCAATAGATGTAGAATAAACATTTAGTGTTCACTCAAAATGAAAAAAATCCTAATCAACTCTGATTAGAAAGTAACTTCCTTAATCTGATGAAAGTGTCTATCAGAACTTACCTAACATCATGCTTGATGGTGAAACAATAGAACTATTTCTGTTTCTAATCAATGCTGTAGTAAAGAGTCCTCCACAATAAGATTAAAAGAGAAAATGAAAAAAATAGGAATATAAATTAGAAAGGAAGAGAGACAACTGTCCTTATTTGTAGACAATATAATCGTCTTGCAAAAACTCTCAAGAGAGCCATAGACACTATATTAGATAACTAAATAATTTAGCAACGATAGTAAATGTAAGATAAATAACAAAAATCACTTCTGTACAAGTGCAACAATCAGAAAAATGTAATAGAAAAATATAAATCCCATTCAAATAGTGATTAAAAACTTTAACTCATATAAGAATAAGTTTAATGAAAAGATATTCATGCCCATTATTAGGAAATTTATAAAGAATTATTGAAGGATATAAAGAAAACCTGAGTAAATGGAGATATATATTATGTTCATGATTGTATAGACTCAATAAAGATGTCAATTCTCTATAATTAATTTATAAATTCAAAATCAAAGCTTAACAATATTTTTCACTGCATGCAAATGGCTAAGAAAATTTTAAAGAACAAATAAGAAAAACAAAGTTCGTGGTCTTACTCTTCCGTATATGAAGCTTAATCATAAAGCTCTAGTAATTAAGACCATGTGGAATTAGTACAAATCCACATGAACAATCAGACCAATGAAAATAATAAAGAACTCAGAACTATTTACACATGGAAACTTGATATATGACAAGTGTAGCATTGTAGATCAATAGAGTAAAAGGATTATTCCAATAAATGGAATGGATGCTATTGTATATACTTGAAGGAAAAAATTAAATTAGTTTTCTACTTCATACCATACACAAAATCAGTTATTATAAATGGATTTAAGTTATAAATATGAAGAGTGAAATTCTAAAACTTTTTGAAGAAACCAAAGAAGTATTAAATAAAAATAAATAGATAATTGATATAGTTATCCACATTTAAAACAAAATAAAATTTCTATTAAACAAAATACATTGTAAAGTGAGAAAACTAACAACATATTTGGAGCCAATATATGCAATAATGTAACTGGCAAAGAATTAGCATCAGAATATTCAAAGTATTCATATAAATTAACAAGAAAAGACAACCTAATTTTAAAAATAGCCCAAATATGAATAGAAGAAGCACAAATGACCAATAAATTTAGAAAAAGATGTTTACTTATATTAATAATCAGAGAAATGCAAAATAAAATCACACTGAGATATTATTTTAACTCAAATTGCCTAACATTCAAAAGCTTGTGATTTCTGAATATCTGCTACTGGCTATGATGGAGTAACTAAGAGCAGACTTACTTTTTCACTGCAAACAACTATAAAAGTGAACAAAATTAATTTTAAAAAATGTTTCATATTTAGGAACTGTAAAACAACTCTTCCAATAAAGAGGACTGAAATTTGCAAAGAAGAGTCCTGGAGAGTAGAGAGCTATGCAGAGGACAATGTTACCTTTTATTATATTCTCAATACAAAACCACTGATGTGTAGAATACAATTCTATGAGTAAGGACAAAGAACAACTGGGAGTGTATAAGCTGCAAAATTCTCAGAGCTCACATGAGCTCTCTTCAAGTACCAAACAGCCAGAATGGAGAGACATAATGGAACAGCTGTGCCATTTGCTCAGACCAGGAAGAGGCATGGTTCAGTTGAGAAAAAATACCTTAGATCCATTCTAACAAAGTTAAAAAATAAAGCCTCAAAAACTAAAGCTGCTTGTTTTTTTTCTTACATCTCTATTGGACTATAATTGCTTTACAGTGTTGTGTTAGTTTCTGCTGTACAAAAAAGTGAATCAGCTATATGTATACCTATATCCCCTCCCTCTTGAGCCTCCCTCCCACACTCCCCATCCCACCCCTCTAGGTCATCACAAAGCACTGAGGTGATCTTCTTGTGCTATACAGCAGTTTCCCACTAGCTATCTATTTTACACGTGGTAGTATATACACGTCAATGCTACTCTCTCAATTTGTCCCAGCCTCCCCTTCCCCACCGTGTCCTCAAGTCCGTTCTCTTTGAAAGTAATATTAGCCACTTGCAGAATAAATCCCAACATTCTTTAAAGGAAGGCAACAAATCCAGACACTCAACAATGTGACACCCCCAGTATACATCAGCCAATCAAAAATTAGTACACAGACTTCTAGTTGCCAGTTCCATAAGGAAGGAGATTGGAAGTCTCCACTCCTTTCCCAACAACAAGTAAAAAGCTGAACAGACTGAATAATCAACTCTTCTTGGATCAATAAGATGGGAGGACATAGGGCAAACCACTTCTCCCAAGATTGGAGAAGTGATTACAGGGAGTCACAGCTTACTGGAGCAGACTCATAAGTGGACACTGCTTAGGAACCAGTATCGGGTAGGAAAAGCTGAACTATAATTGATGAATTGCTGGAGGCGCATGCCTAATCAAAGGACTACAGAATGCCCCCCCTCTCCCCAGACCTCACCACTACATTACTAAAGGCCTGTTTATAGCAGCTCCTCTTACATAGTATGTCATGTCTAGCTATCAAGAAAAAACTACAAGGCATACTAAAAGACAAAAAATACAGTTTGGAAAGACAGAACAAACATCAGAACTAGACATGGCAGAGATGTTGGAATGATCAGACTAAGAATTTAAAACAACTATGATTAATACGTTAAGGAGTCTAATGGATAAAGTAGTCAGCATTCAAGAAGAGGGCAATGTAAGCAGAGAGATGGAAATCCTAAGAAAGAACCAAAAAGAAATGCTAGAGATTAAAAAAAAAAAAGCTAACAAAAATGAAGAATGCTTTTGATAGGCTTATTAGTAGATTGGACATGGATTAGAAAAGAATCTCTGATCTAGAGCATATATCAATAGAATCCTTGAAAACCAAGAAGCAAAAAGAACAAAGACTGGAAAAAAATATCCAAGGACTGTGGGACATCTATAAAATGTATAACATATGCATAATGAGAATACCAGAAGGAGAAGAAAGAGAGAAAAGAAGAAAGAAATATTTGAAACAATAATGGCTGGGATTTTCCCCAAATTAATGTCAGATACCAAACCACAGGTCCAGGAAGCTCAGAGAACACCAAGCAGGATAAATGTAAAAAACAAAAACATAAAAAAAGGGCTTACACCTAGATATAGCATTTCACACTACAGAAAATCAAAGATAAAGAAGTATCCTGAAAGGAGCCAGAGGAAAAAGGTACCTACCTAAAGATGAGAATTACATCTGACTTCTCACAAACCATGCAAACAATGAGAGTGGAGTAAAATATTTAAAGTGTTGAAAGAATAAAACCCCACTAACCTAGAATTTTGTATCCAGTGAAATTATCTTTCAAAAGTGGAGGAGAAATAAAGACTTTCTCAGACAAACAAAATTGAGATTTTGTTGCCAGTAGACCTGCCTTTCAAGAAATTTTAAAAGAAATTCTTCAGAAAGAAGAAAAATGACATAGGGCAGAAACTGAGATATACATAAGGAAAGAAAAGAGTGTTGGAGAAGGAATCTTAAGTGCGTATTACTAAGTGAAAGAAGCCAATCTGAAAAGGCTACATACTGCATGATTCCAACTATATGACATTTTGGAAAAGACAAAACTATGGAGACAGCTGAAAGGTCAGTAGTTGCTAAGGGTGTATGTGAAGGGGAGAGATGAATAGATAGAGCATATAGAATTTTTAAAGCAATGGAAATACTCTTTAAAATATTATAATGATCAATATATGTCATAATAGATTTACCCAAACCCATAGATCCATAACAACAAAAGTGAACTGTAATATAAACTATGGCCATTGAGTGATTATATTGCATCAATGCAGGTTTATCAGTTGTAACAATTGTACCATTCTGGTGGGGAAGGCTGATAATGAAGGAAGCTATGTATGTATGAGAACAAGGGGTTTGTGGGAAATCTCTGTAGCTTCTGCTCAATTTTCCTTTGAACCTAAAACTGCTCTAAAAATGTAGAGTCTTAATAAAAAAAATTAGTACAGAAGACCTGATGCAGAAAAATATAACCCATATTGAATAGGAAAAAAACCCTAATACAAACATACTCAGAAATCACAGCTATGACAGCATTAGCTGACAAGGACCTTAAATAAATTATTATAGATTTATATATTTATAAAATAACTTATTTAAACATATATATATGTTTTATTTATTAAACATATATATAACTTGTTTAAATATATATATTTATGTCAGAGGATGTAAAGGAAAGCATGAAAATATGAACACAATAAAGAGGGAAACTGAAGATACGAAAAAAATCCAAGTGGAACTTCTGGAAATAAAAACTTAATATCTAAAATGAAAAAGTCATTGGTTAGACTTAATAGCAGACTCAACACAATAGACAAAAAGATCAGTGAAATTGAAAACATACTAATAGGAACTATGCAAACTGAAGCACAGAGAGAAAGACAGAAAATAAACACAGCCAGAAAAATACCAAGTTACCCAACAAACATGTAATTGGGGATCCAAAATAAGAGACCGCAAGGAAAAAAAATACTTGGAGAAATTATTCCCCAAATTTTTCCAAATTAGATGAAAACTAGAACCCTAGAAACCATAGAAAGTCAAAGAACCAAAGAGGACAAAACCAGAGAGAGAGAGAGAGAGAGAGAGAAAGAGGGAGAAGGAAAGGGAGAGGGAGAGAGAGAGTATGAGCTATTATAAGGAATTGGTTCATACAATTATAGAGGGTGGCAAGCCTAAAATCTGTAGGGTGAGCCAGCAGGCTAGAGACTTAGGACAGCTAATGTTTCAGACTGAGTCCAAAGGCCAGCAGGCTTCTGTAAAAAGAGGAAGACCCATGGTCACCCTATCTTTGATGAAGGAGGCAAGCATATACAGTGGAGAAAAGACAGCCTCTTCAATAAGTGGTGCTGGGAAAACTGGACAGGTACATGTAAAAGTATGAAATTAGAACACACCCTAACACCATACACAAAAATAAATTCAAAATGGATTAAAGACCTAAGTGTAAGGCCAGACACTATCAAACTCTTAGAGGAAAACATAGGCAGAACACTGTATGACATAAATCACAGCAAGATCCTTTTTGACCCAGGTCCTAGAGAAATGGAAATAAAAACACAAATAAACAAATGGGACCTAATGAAACTTAAAAGCTTTTGCACAGCAAAGGAAACCATAAACAAGACCAAAAGACAACCCTCAGAATGGGGGAAAATATTTGCAAATGAAGCAACTGACAAAGGATTAATCTCCAAGATTTACAAGTAGCTCATGCAGCTCAATAACAAAAAAACAAACAACCCAATCCAAAACTGGGCAGAAGACCTAAATAGACATTTCTCCAAAGAAGATATACAGATTGCCAACAAACACATGAAAGAATGCTCAACATCATTAATCATTAGAGAAATGCAAATCAAAACTACAATGAGATCATCTCACACCGGTCAGAATGGCCATCATCAAAAAATCTAGAAACAATAAATGCTGGAGAGGGTGTGGAGCAAAGGGAACACTCTTGCACTGTTGGTGGGAATGTAAATTGATACAGCCACTATGGAGAACAGTATGGAGGTTCCTTAAAAAACTAAAAATAGAACTACCATACGACCCAGCAATCCCACTACTGGGCATATACCCTGAGAAAACCATAATTCAAAAAGAGTCATGTACCAAAATGTTCATTGCAGCTCTATTTACAATAGCCAGGACATGGAAGCAACCTAAATGTCCATCATCGGATGAATGGATAAAGAAGATGTGGCACATATATACAATGGAATATTACTCAGCCATAAAAAGAAACGAAATGGAGTTAGAGTCTGTCATACAGAGTGAAGTAAGTCAGAAAGAGAAAAACAAATACAGTATGCTAACCCATATATATGGAGTGTAAGGGAAAAAAAAAAAAAAAGGTCATGAAGAACCTAGTGGCAAGACAGGAATAAAGACACAGACCTACTAGAGAATGGACTTGAGGATATGGGGAGGGGGAAGGGTAAGATGTGACAAAGTGAGAGAGTGTCATGGACATATATACACTACCAAACGTAAAATAGATAGCTAGTGGGAAGCAACCGCATAGCACAGGGAGATCAGCTCTGTACTTTGTGACCACCTAGAGGGGTGGGATGGGGAGGGTGGGAGGGAGGGAGATGCAAGAGAGAAGAGATATGGGAACATATGTATATGTACAACTGATTCACTTGGTTATAAATCAGAAACTAATACACCATTGTAAAGAAATTATACTCCAATAAAGATGTTAAAAAAGAAAAAAAAAGAATAGTACTTGTTACAGTCTAAGCACTACAGTTGTGCTAGTTAATAATAATAAATGAAATTCCAAGCGTAAAAAAAAAGAGGAAGAGCCAATGTTGTAGATGAAGTCCAAACGCAGTCTGCTTTGTTTCTGCTTGAGGGAGGCCAGTCCTTTTGTTCTATTTAGGTCTTCAACTAATTTGATGAGGTCCTCTCACATTATAAAGGGCAATCTGCTTTACTCCAAGTCCACTGATTTAAAAGTCAATATCATCCAAAAGAACTTGCATAGATACACCCAGAATAATGTTTGACTTAATATCTGGACACCCCAGCCCATGGCCCAACTTGACACATAAAATTAAATCATCACAACATAGAATACTAAAATTAATTCAATCCAAAGGATTTCAGGAAAAGGGAAAGTAGAAAAAATTAAAAAACAGGACCAATAAAAACCAAACAGCTAATCGTAAATTTAAACCTAAATTTGCCAATAACTACATTATATGTGAATGGCCAACAAAGTCCAACTAAGATGTGGAAGATATCAGATTGGATAATATAGACCCAACTGCATGTCTAACAAGAAACCTACTTTAAATATAAATGTAGAGGTAGATTGAAAGTAAAATGATAGAAAAGGATATACCATGCAAACACTAAGCCTATGAAAACTGGAGTGACTATGTTAATAACAGACAAAGACTTCAGAACGAGAAATATAATCAAGGATAAAAGGGGACATTTTATAATAATAAAAGGGTTAATTTGTTAAGAAAACATAACTACTAAATGTGTATGTACCTTATAAGAAAAGTTCAAAATATATAGGCAAAACTGGTAAAACTTCAAAACTTCTCTCTCAGTAATTGATAAAACAGTAGACAGAAAATTAGTAAGGATATAAAAGATTTGAAAAACATTTTCAAGAAATTTGACCCAATTTACATTTATAAAACACTCCACCCAACAACATAAAATACATTCTTTTCAAGTGTACATATTAATTCACCAAAATAGAACATATGCCAGACTACTGCAGTATTCTTTAAAAAAGTCTTAAAGGATTAAAATCATACAGAGCATTTTCTCTGGTTTTGAGGCATTGAATTAGACATCAATAACATAAGATAGTTTACAAATTCCCAAATATTTGTAAATTAAAGAATGCACTTCTAAAATTACCCATGAATCAAAAACTAAATCAGAAGTGAAGGATGAGTATTGGACATACCAAAAAAATGTGTTTTCTGCCCTTTGGGTTCTCATAATCTAACAGGTCAAATAAATGAACCATTGAAACAGAAATGGAAACTACCATAATAGAGCAAAAGTGTTATGCTAGCATAGATAAGGGAGTGATGCACTTTACACACTAAATATCAACTGAGAGAGTAATTAAAAGGCGATTAAAATTTACTAACAAAGGAGAACAGTATGTTTAAAGAAGTGGAGGCATAAAATGACATGGCATTTTATTTACTGAGGCAAAAAAGAGAATGTGAGGAAAGGTGGAGGTAAGAGACAAGGTTGAAAATCTTGGGAATAGATTGAATAATGAATTGGAGGGCTTGGACTTTATCCTTAGGCTGTTGGCAGCAACAGAAAGTGTTTAAAGCAAAAAAGCAGTGGGGGGTAAGATTAGGCTTGTGTATCATAACCGTAACTCTGGCCATCTTCAGTACATAAGATGAAGTAGGGTTGGGGTGCAAAGGGGGAAGGAGGTGGATATGGATGCTGAGGGACCAATTAGGAATCAACTGAAACAATCCAGGGGCAGAGTCCTGAGGGTCTAAACTAAGGTATCTATGAATTTAAGCGGTGACAAATATTCTCTTTAGTCTGAAGTTATGGATCTGAATCTCTTACAAGAAACCTTTTATAAGATCTCAGCCTCTACTTCTGAGCAAGCTGCTTTACTGCTCTAGGCCTTAGGAATATCTTCTGTAAATTGAGAGTCACTGAAGGTAAGAATTATCAGACACAACTCAGCTTGTACCATCTCAGAACTTTTGAAATCATCTCTAAATATCTGTTCCTTCTGCCTGGAAAACGCTTCACCTGAATCTTCATATGTCTGATTCTGTTTTTGTCCTCAAATATGGAAAATTTCACCACTTCAAGGGATGGGATTTTTCTGACCTCCCAATCCAAATAACTTCTACTGGTCACAGTTAAATCCATCACTATTTAAAAAAATTTTCTTGATGGCACATATTAATATTCAAAATTTTCTTATCTATTTGCCACCTTTCTATTTGTCTGTACCACTCTAGAATGAAAGTTCTGTGAGAAAAGAGAACTTACTTGTCTTATGTTCCACTGTGTCTCCAGTATCTAGAACCATGCACATAAATGACACTCATTAAGTATTCATTGGGTTTTGAATCTAATAAAATGCATTGCTTTTTATTAGTGTCAATGGGCAGTGTCGAAACTAAGAAACTTGGCAAAGGTCACTCTTTATTTCTGCTCATATGTTAAGGCTAGCATTACATGCTGCTGAGAATGAGATTCCACAGAGATATATGCTATAAGAAGGAGGTGGATGGAGCAAAAGAAGTAGATATGGGTCTGTCTCATTAAAACACTACCAATGTCCTGAGGTGGGCAGGATTCCCAATGGCTCACATTTAATGTATTCCTTCCTCTTTTGGCTCCCTGAGTAAAAGATTACATCCTCTGGGATTTCTTCCACTTAAAGGGCTGAAGAGATAACATCTATTTGTGACCAAGATGGAGAAAAGACACCCACTAGGCAATGGATGACTGAGAATCTAAATTTGATTTGATGGAATATGTTAATCTATGTATCTATTGCTTGCTCATCCAGTATTTATTGAATAATAAATGAATTAATTAATGAATAAATAAATATTGCTAGGCATTATGTTAGACCAGGTACCAGGCATTATACTAGACATGGTGAAATAGAGGTGAACAGGATAGACATGGGCTTTATCTTAGGGAGCTTGAAGATAAGTGGAGAATGCAGATTAAACAATGCAAGTGTTATGAGTTCCCACCTTGTTAAGGTGACTCTGGGGAAATCGCCCCTCCTTAGATAGACTCAGGGCTATCCAATAAAAGATAACTATGAAAGAAGGGTTTTTTTTTTTTTTTTTTGGTCATCTTTCTACTAAATTATAAATATAGTTATAAAACAATTTGATTTTAATACAAAAGTTTGAATTTTGGAACCAATCTTAAGTTTGAGATGTAGTTAGTTTTTACACATATTTTTTAAAAGATTTGTACATTTTTTCACAAACATTTATTTTAAATGTTAAATAGAGACTATTTTTTAGCTGTATTGAGGTATAATTGACAAGTAAAATTGTAAGATATTTAAAGTGTACATCATAATGATTTGATATACATGGTGAAGGATTCCTCACTCCCATCTACTTAATTAATGCATTTATCACCTCACATATTTCTATATATATGTATTTTTTTGCTAAGAACATTTAAGTTCTCTTTTAGCAAATTTCAACTAAAAGAGACAATACAGAGTTACAATACAGAGTTGTCAGCTATAGTCACCATGTTATACATTAGACCCTCAGAATTTATTCGTCTTAGAGCTGAGTTTGTAGTCTTTTACCAACCTTTCCCTATTTCTCCCATCTCCCAGAATCTAGCAGATACTTTTCTACTCTCTGTTTCTATGAGTTTGACTTTTTTTTTTTCAGATTCCTCATATAAGTGATAGCATGCAGTATTTGTCTTTCTCTGGCTTATTTCACTTAGCATAATGCCCTTAGGGGTCAACGTGTCACAAACAGCAGGATTTCCTTCTTCCTCATGGCTGAATAATATTCCATTGGTGTGTATGGTATAGATATAGATATAGGTAATAGATATAGATATATGCAACATCTTTATCCACTCATCTATTGATGGGCCCTTAGGTTGTTTCTATATCTTTGCTATTGTAAATAATGCTGCACTGAACATGGGAGTGCAGATATCTTTTCAAGATCCTGTTTTTATTTCCTTTGGATATATACTCAGAAATGGAATTGCTAGGTCATATGGTAGTTCTATTTTTAATTTTTTGAGGAAGCTTGATACTGTTTTCCATAGTGGCTGCACCAATTTACATTCCCGCCAACAGTGCACAAGAGTTCCCTCTTTTCTACATCCTGACCAACACTTATCTCTTGTCTTCTTGATGATAGCCGTTCTAACAAGTGTGACATAACATCTCATTATTTTTTTTAATTTGCATTTTCCTGTTGATTAGTGCTGTTGAGCACCTTTTCATGCACCTGTAGCCATTTGTTCGTCTTCTTTGGAAACATCAGTTTCTCTGCCTATTTTTTTTTTTAAACATCTTTATTGGAGTATAATTGCTTTGCAATGGTGTGTTAGTTTCTGCTGTATAACAAAGTGAATCAGCTATATGTATACATATATCCCCATATCTCCTCCCTCTTGTGTCTCCCTCCCACCCGCCCTATCCCACCCTTCAAGGTGGACACAAAGCACCGAGCTGATCTCCCTGTGCTATGCGGCTGCTTCCCACTAGCTATCTATTTTACACTCTCTGCCAATTTTTAAATCAGATTTTTTTTTTTGCTGTTGTGTTTGTGTGTTCTTTATATAGTTTAGATATTAACCCCTTATCAGATCTATGATTTGCAATTATTTTCTCCCATTCTGTAGGTTGCCTTTTTATTTTGTTGATGTCTTCCTTTGCTGTGGAGGAACTGTTTACTTTGATGTAGTCCCTCTTTTTAAATTTTTTCTTTCTTGCCTTTGCTCTTAGTGTCAGATCCAAGAAATCATTGCCCAGACTTTTGTCAAGGAGCTTATTCCCTATGTTTGTTTTCTTCTAGAATTTTTACAGTTTCAGGTCTTAAGTATAAGACTTTAATCCATTTTGAATTGATTTTTGTGTGTGGTGTAAAATAGGGGTACAGTTTCATTCTTTTGCAAGTGGCTATCTAATTTTCCTAAAACCATTTATTGAAGAGAATATACTGTCCCCATTATATATTCTTGGCTCCTTTGTCATACATTAATTGACCATATATACATGGGTTTATTTCTGGGCTCTCTATTCTGTTCCATTGATCTATGTGTCTGATTTTATGCCAATACCATACTGTTTTGATCACTACGACTTTGTAATACAGATTGAAATCAGAAAGTGTGACACCTCCAGGTTTATTCTTCTTTCTCCTCAAGATTATTTTGGCTATTTGGGGTCTTTTGAGGTTCAAACAAATTTTAGCATTATTTGTTCTATTTTTGTGAAAAATGTCATTGTAATTTTCATAGGGATTGCACTGAATGTGTAGATTGTTTTGGTAGTATGGACATTTTAACAACATTAATTCTTCTAATCCATAAGCATAGAGTATTTTTCCATTTACTTGTTGCTTCTCCAATTTCTTTCATCAATGTCTTATTGTTTTGAGTATACAGATCTTTCACCTCCTTGGTTAAATTTATTCCAAAGTATTTTATTCTTTTTGATGCAATTGTAAATGGGATCACTTTCTTAATTCCTGATAGTTTGTTGTTAATGTACAGAAACACCACTGATTATTGTATATTGTTTTATTTTTATCCTGCAACTTTACTGAATTTGTTTATTAGTAGTTAAGTGTTTTTAGGTTGTCTTTATTTATTATTTATAATATTATGTCATATTTTGTCTCCATCTGCAAATGGAGACAATTTTACTTCTTTCTTTCTGATTTGGATGCCTTTTATTTCTTTTTCTTACCTAATTGCTCTGCTTAGGACTTCTAGTACTATGTTGAATAAAGGTGGTAAGAGTGAGCATACTTTTCTTGTTACTGATCGTAGAGAAAAAGCTTTCAGCCTTTTATTATTATGTTGTTGGCTGTGGGCTTGTCATAAATGGACTCGTTTTGTTGTGGTATATTCCCTTTACACCTAGTTTGCTGAGAGTTTTTGTCATGAATGGTTGTTGAATTTTGTCACATGCTTTTTCCTGCATCTATTGAGATGATCTTATGATTTTCATCCTTCATTTTCTTATGTGCTGTATCACATTGATTGATATGCAGATGTTGAACCATTCTTACATCCACTTGATTATGATGTAGGATCCTTTTAATGTATTGTTGAATTCAGTTTGCTAATATTTTGCTGATGATTTTTGCACCTATGTTCATCAGGGATAGTGGCCTGTAATTTTCTTTTCTGTATATTGTTTTGTTGCTGTTGTTGGAAAGATTCAAGTCTTTCCCTGAATACCAGCCATCTCTAATTTGATGCAGTATTCTACTTGGCTCTTATTTTTTAACTAATTACACAAAAGTGAGAACCATTCCCAGCTGGCTCCATAAAAGGACAGACCTGATGCTTATCTCTTTGGGACAGTTGGAAACAAAAGGAAACATATCCAGTCTATGATTCTGCTTTTCTACTCTGAGACCCACAGAACAAAGGCTCTCTCTTCTCTGATGAGGTAAGAAAGCCTCTTTGTTGTTGAATATCTATAGACTTGTCACAGAGGTAGGAGAGTTGTCATAGAGGTTGGTTTGTTGTTAGTAATGTGTATGATGCTACCCTCCATCCCCAAATGGAGCAATGGAGCTAAAGTGGTGGTGGTTAGCTACCTGAAGCCAAAAGTTTGCAGTTATCATATTACTTGTAAAGTTGAAATGGCAGCCAGCAGTGGAGATTGTTAATATAACACCACATCCCAATGGGCAAAATAGATGGGCAGTCAATGAGGATACCACTTAAGCTTAATATATATGATGCAAAGAAAGCAAGAATAGAGGAACAAGAGACTGAAGGAGATTGTCCTAATAAAATGTTCAAATCCTTTGCTTAGTTCCCATACCTGAGACAGTTTTTAGGCCGAGAACTTGTTGACTTGAAGATGTGGCTCAGTCACCATGAGGAAAGACCTGCAAGTGTATACTGTGTTAATTCTCATGGGCTTTCCCCAAAGGGAACTTCAGCCATTTACTTCGTTGATTAGGGAAAGGGGAACTCCAAAAGACATAGAGAATTATCACAGATCCCGTTTTACAGTGGGGAAATATAAAAGCCCTGCAAATGGAATCCTGGCCAAAGGTTGGCTAACAGTCAGTCCACTGGTCCACAGGCCTACCTGGTTGTCATTTCCCCAGCCTCTGAATGTATTAATAGATTGACATACCTACCAGTTACTGTAACCCCTACATTGGGTCTGTGGGATAAGAGCTATCATAATGGAGAAACCAAGGAGAAGACTCTGACAATGCCCTCATCACCCTAAGATAGCAAATCAAAAACTGTATCACTTTCCTATGGGATGGAGGAGATTAGTGTCACCATAAGGATCTCAAGGATGTAGGAGTAGAGGACACTATCATATTGAATTCACTAATACTGTCCCCGCTGAAAGCAAATAGATTCTGGAAAGTGACTGTAGACTACTGCAAGCTCAATCAAGGAGTGGTCCCAATACTGCTGCTGTATAAAAGGTGGTATCTTTGATGGAGAAGATTAATAGAGCCTCAGGAGGCTTGACTTGGTGAATGTGTTCCTTCTTATTCCAATCAGAAAAGAAGATTTTGAAAAGTCAGCATTCACATGGAAGAGACAAAATATTCATGTACAATTTTGCCACGTCCATGTTAATTTGTCCATTGTCAATTATAATATAGTCTAAAGAGATTTGAACCTCAAGGACATGACATGGAACATCATATTGATGACATCATGTGGATCGAGTGGAATGAGCAACGAGTATCTAGTACACTGGAGGCCTTGGGAAGATAAAAGTGCTCCAGAAGATGGGAAATAAAACCTACAAAGATTCAGAGATCTGCCACTTCAGTAAAGTACTTAGGGATCCAGTGGTCAAGGGCATGCTGGGGCATGCACTCCAATTAAAAGACAAACTCCTGGATCTTGTACCTGCTACCATAAAGAAGGAAGCAGAAACACTTGGCAGGATTCTTCAGGTTCTTAAGGCATCACACTCCACACCTCAGAATAATGCTCTGGCCATATACCAGGTGACAGGAAAGGCTCCAGCTTGACCATGGAATACCAAGTATGCACGTGTCTAAGACTGCCATTAGGCATTGGATGTGAGCAGCCCTGGGAAAGGTTTGACCTTGGGTGAGGCAGCGCTCTGCAGCTGAGTTGACCCCCAAAGGAGCTGACAGCTGAATTCTGTCTGCTGACAGCAGCCCCAGCAGCTGGGGCAACAAATCCTTTCTTGAAGGGGAATCTGGGCAGCACATCTCCATGTCTATCACATAGGGTTAAGAGCTGGGCAAGACAGATAAACTTAATGTTGAAATCTGGCTCCTTTACTTTCTAAATGTGTTAGCTCAGGAAATTTACTTAAACTCTCTAAGGCTCAGTTTTATCATCTATAAGGTAAGGATAATAATAGTACTTTGATTCTGAGACTGTTGTCACATACAAATGAGGCAGTATATGCTAAGGACTTAGCAGAGTGCTCAAAAGTGCCACTTATCATTGTTATCATTAATTATTTGTAAACTGAGATTAAACAATTAAAATCGTGCATGTGTCAGGTATAATCATGATTAATTATGCCTCGATTATTTCTCCTTTATTTTTCTTTTTATTTTTTTTCTGAATAATGTTTCAAAGTCTCCATATGGTTTTCTTTTGATGAATGTTTGGCATTGAGGAGAAAGGTAATATCTGCAGAGGATTAAGAAGGGAAAATTCTTTGTTGTGTTTGCTTACTGCATCAGTAGCCCTAGCAACTCAGCTACAGATTGGCTCTGTAGACACGGCCATTCAACTTAGATTTATGCTGCACAGGTTGCGGACATGCATTAGAATGAATTCCCCAGGCTTCTTGCTATACTAACACTCTTCGGAGACACCTAAATATTCTGATCAAAGGTTTCCACTTGCTGGAGAAGTGGAGCGTGGTTTGACCAAATCTAATTTTTGTGTGGATATGGGTGTGTTTTCATTTCCCCTTCCATAAAGAAAAAAAGGAAAGAAAGAGAAAGGGGGAAAAGCAGCATATGTTATTTCTTTGCTGCCATTTGAAACAGCCAAGTTGAGAGCCAATTTATTCAGCTTAATTCATTCCAGATTTCTCAAGGAATAAACAGTGTTCTTGAGAATTCTCAGATGTATGGCCAATAGAAATCCAGTTGCCCAGGAGAGCTAATGTCTACATGCAGGTACCTCTCAGGGTGCAAGTCACTGGGGATGGGAAGTGAATCCAGGACACTCTCTGGGATGCCCCCAAGGCCCCAGAGCTGTATGATGAGACAACTGCTTTGCATACCTAAGCATAAACTTAGGAGGGCTCATTAAGGTTCCTGGAAGCAATATTAGGTTTCATTGTTCAAAATGCAAATCAAATCTGCAGAGAGAGAAGAGATTTCTCAGAGAAGGTAAAACAAAAGGAACTTTACTTATACCCTTTCACTATGAGTCCTACATATCCTTCAAGACCCCCAAAGATCTCACCTTTTCTATAAAGCCTTCCTAGATGATTCTAAACTATAATGATAAAGGATTAATATTGGAGCTGTTTCAAATCCCATTTCTCAGATGAGGAAATAGAGACTTTGCTGTTCTCTGAATACCCCTCTTATTGAGAACATCTAATTCATACAGAAGAAAATTACATCCTTTGGAGGCAGGTGTTGTAGGTTCCAAGTCAGTTTCATTTTTACTTGCTCTACAAATTTAAGTAAGTTAGCTCTCTAGTCTGTTTCCTCATCTGAAAAATGAAGACAAAAATTTCAAGGTTTCAGATAACATATATGCATGAAACAGTACAACTATTATTTTTGTAATTTTTGTTGCTTCATCATTATGAGTTTGGTTTCCTCCAGTACATCATAAGCTCTTTGGAGTACCAAGCACCATAGTGAGAGGGCCAGTCTGTGTGCTGTTTGTGCTCAGATCCATTCCTTACCCTTTGCTTTGTATCACTGGTTATGACTCCTGAATTTCCCAGGCTACTGGTTAGAAAGTTCCCACCAGGTTGGGCCCTGGAAGGTGCAAGTCAGAGATAAGAGGCAGAGGAGAAAGAAGAATCCAGGTTATCCTGCCTCCCCTCTCTGACTTACACAGTGTCTCTGGCCCTGGTTGTGTCTCTTCTCTGGCCACTAGTCTGTCTGGGTCCATCTCTGCCCTGTGTTTGGCTTCTTAGCCCTTTCACCCATGTAACTGGTTTCCTCTGAGCTCAATATGGAGTGCTTCCTGGTTGAACCCTAACTCACATATTGAGTATGGAGAAGGTACTCAATAAATAATTGCTGCAGATTTTTAAAAAGGCATTAAAAAGTCCTGGCAAATATAGGATATTGGAACTCAATAAATTCTAAGTATGTGCAAAGTCCCAACATCCTCATTTTATAGATAAAGAAACTGAAGCCCAGAAAAGGGAAATGACTTCACCAAGGAAACACAACTAAGAAAATATGCAGCATGTATGCTCACATGAAAGGCATTTCTACTAAATCTATAATGCACATTTCTTCCTAGCACATAGCCTGATGTAGAGAGGATGCTATAAATGTTTATCAAATAGAACTCACTCGTTGGTCAAATGTAAACTCTTTGGAGTAGGAGATAGAGACTATAAAGATGCTAATACATATCATAGTAACCAACTTATATTTAAAATATTGGCATTAAAATTTGACTGCCAATACTCTGGAAGACACATGTTACATGGTTTACAAAATAATTTCTCACATAAGCCACAGAACAACTTTGTGGGGTAGTAGAAAAAATCAGTACTTATTAGGATTGTTTTATAGTTGAGGAGGTTAAAGTCATGGGATTTAAAGTGACTTGCCCAAAGTAAGGTCTCAGTCTGAACTCAAATAGATCTTCTGATTGCAAGATGAACATTGTTTCAATTACACTCCCCCATGCTCCCTATCTAACATCTGAAGTAGATACAACATCTGGAAGCTATAATATATTTAGCCATTATGGCAGCATTAACAAGTTAGAAATATCCTTCTCAAACTGGGTTACTTACAGCTCCAGGGGACTCACAGGGGTGTCCTGGGGCTACTTGAAGCCAAAGAGTAAACCTGCTGTACCTTCCTGAGCATGAAATTTATTTGATGGCTTAAGTGAATATGTAAGTACTTTAAATAAAAGGCTTGTTTCAGTTAAACTAACATGATTATGAGGAAGAATACAAAATTCTTATGATTTTACTATAAAATACAATCCCTGAAAGCATTTTTAAGTTTATCATTGCAGTTTTAGGACACGCCTACATTTCTGGGGAAGTGTCTTCATTCTCCAATCCAGAAGTACTTCAGTTAGGGTTTAAGAAATACTATACTTTTAAGAGTATCTTTTTAAAAAATCAAAGTAATACATGCACATAATTAACAAATCAAATTATATAGAGAGATTACAATGAAAACCAAGAGTTCTTCTCTTTCCCACCAATTCTCATGTCCAGTCCTATTCCCAGAAACAGCAATCTATTATGTGCTTCTGTGTTTTTCAATCTTTAACCAATGTTTGTTTTACTATTTCTTAATGAATCAACTTTAAATATTATCCATTATCTTCTGCCTATGAAAATGAGGATTTACCTCCCTTAAATATCTCCAAAAATATCCCCTCCTTTCTGTGTGCTTGCCTTTTCATCCTCTTAACAGTGGCTTTGGGTGAACAATATCTTTATATTTTTATGATCAAATTTATCAGTCTAGTTTTTGTGCCCTACTTTCCCTACATCAGTCATGAAGATATTCTTCCGTATTATCATTTGAGAGTTGTATTGTTTTGTTTTGTTTTGCTTTTTACTTAGACGCACAATCTATCTGGAATTGATTTTTTATCATGGTGTAAGATAGGGGACAAGTTTACATTTTCTGAATGAAAGAATATATTTATAGCATAGTAAACAACAAAGGGCTCACTTTCACAATATAGAAAGAACACAAATCAGTAAGAAAGATACCAACAATCCAATAGAAACATGAACAAAGACTTTGCAGATGAGGATATTCTAATGACCAAACAATATATGAAAAGGTACTTAACTTCCCTTTTAATCACAAAATACAAATTCAAACCATAATGAGGAAGCATTTTAAATTCTTGAATTAAAAAACCTCAAGAAGTTTTATAATTACAAATGTTGGCAAGGATGTAGAACATCAGAGACTCTCCTGAACTTATGGTGGGAATATAAATTATTAAAACCATTTTGAAAACTATTTGACATTATCTACCAAAATTGAATGTATACATACCCTGTAACCCAGCAATTCTACTCTTTGATACATACCCAACAGAAACATATGCACATAAACACCAAGAGACATGTTCAAGAATTTTGTAGTAGTATTATTCATAACAATTTCAGATTGGAAACAACCCAAAAGTTCACAAACAGTAGAATGGGTTAATACTCGGTAGAATACAGTTTAACCTTAACAACATGGGGATTAGGGATGCTGACCTTCTGCACAGTCAAAAATGTGCGTATAACTTTATAGTCAGCCCTTGGTATCCGCAGTTCGGTATCCATGGATTCAACCAGCCCTGGATCGTGTAGTACTGTAGAATGTATCTGTTGAAAAACATCTACATATAAGTGGACTCATGCAGTTCAAACCTGTGTTGTTCAAGGATCAACTGTATTTTTATAGCAAAGAAAGTGATGAATCTCACAAACATAATCGTGAGCACAAGAAGACACACACAAACACACACACACACATGAAGTGTATGATCATATTTCTATGAAGATAAAAAAAAACCAAGCAACAAACTATAGTGATGGAAGTAAGTATAGAGATTATTGATAATGGGTAACAAGCAACCCAGTATAATGGGTGTGTTAGTTTCTTAGGACTGCCATAAGAAAACACCACAGACTGAGTGGTTTAAACAACAGAAATTTATTTTGTCACAATTCTGAAGGCCAGAAGTTTGAGATCAAGATGTCAACAGAGTTAGTTTCTTCTGAGCCCTTTCTTCTTGACTTGTAGATGGCTGTTTTCTCCAGTGCCTCCACCTGGTCTTTCTGCTGTGAATATTTTTGTCCTAATTTCCTCTTCTTATAAGGACATCAGTCATATGAATTAGGGCCCATTAATGACTTCATTTTAACTTTATTACCTCTTTAAAGGCCATATGTCCAAATACAGTCACATTTTGAAGTACTGGGGGTTAGGAGTTCAACATTTCAATTTGGGCTGGGGAGGGGTGGTGGTGCTGGTATACAATTCAGCTCATAACAATAAGGAAAGTGTATAATCTTATTTTTGAGGGCTGGCAATATTTCACTTCTTGACCTGGGTGGTGGTGGTAACATGGGGTTTAACTTAGTGGTGATTTACGGCAGGGAATATTTGTTTCGTTTCCTTTTTTGGATGTCTGTTATACTTCATGACACAAAGATTAAACATAGGCACAATTAAAAGTGTGAACTAGCTTTGCTGAGGTAACAAACAACCCTAAAATCTCAGTCGTTTATAGCAGTAGACATTTATTTCTCACTCACATTACTTCTTGGTGGTTGTGTATCAGTTTTAACCTTGGTCCAGCCTTTTTTTGGGACATGCCATTCTTGTGGCAAAGAGAAAAGAACAAGAGAGAAAATAATGATGTCCTTTCAAGCAAAAACCAAATGTGTAACATCATCTCATTTTGTAAAAACACTGGTGATCATTTGCCAAGTACACCTCAGTGGCATGAGATATTGACTCCTTCCCTGGGTAGGAGGCACTGCAGGTCAACAAGAAAAGATTAAACTTCTCTTATAGAGAGGTAGGAGGCAAATAACCTGGAGCAACCAAGTAATCTATCATAAAAGGGCAATAGAAAATTATAACCTGGAAGAAAATATTTGAGGTGCAGATGACATAAATTTATGACTAGTCAAAATATTTAAATACTGTTAAAAATGGAAGTGTAGGACAAAAAAGATTGGAGATTTTGTTTTATAACCTTGAAATAGAGAAAGTCTAAGTTTGATATAAAATTCTGAAGTCATAACTCTAAAAATTAAAAACTCTGAATTAGAAAAATTACAAGGCACAAAGTTAAAAGACAACCTACAAATATTTAAAACTCGAATCACAGGAAAAAGGTTATTTTTTGAGACTATGAAGTGCTTCTACAAATTAATATGGAAAGGTCTAACAACTTGACATTTTACCAACCTTAAAATATTTATTTTATTTGATATTTATTCATGTGACATCTTCATTCCTGGGGTCCCAGACAACCCAGATGGATAATTCCAAAAAGAGAAATGAAAAATGAAATGAAAATGAAGTGAAAAAGGCTCAACCATAGGAAAAGATCCTCAGTCATATTTATAATAAGGTAAATGCAAATTAAAACCATAGTGAGACACTATTTTTACTCACCTATCAGACTGGCAGAGATTCAAGTGATTCCATTCCTAAGTATGCATCCCATGGATAGCACACGTACAAATATAAGGTTATAAAAGATATTTATTAAAGCATTGTCTGTAAAAAAGGCAAAAGATGGGAAAGAAGCCTATTTTACTTCTATAAAGCACTGGGTAAAATAAATTGTGGTACATCTATGCAATGGAATTATATGCAGCCATTAAAATAGACACTTTGATGTTAACTGAAATGGAAAGATCTTCATTAGAAAAAAAAGAGAAACGCAGAAAAATTTGTATAAAAGTACACTTTGTGTGGAAGAGAAAAAAGACTGAAAACTATTAACTGGCTGATTGTCTCTGGGAGGAGAACTGAGTGGATAGAAGACAAGCCAGGGAGGGAGACTTGTCACCCTTTTATACCTTTTAATTTTTGTATCACACATATTACCTAATTGCAAACAAACAAGCAACCTAACAAACATGTATGAACAACCCAGAAAAACTTAGAGAAGTGGTTATAAAGAACTGAAAAGATCCCAGGATTTATAATCAAGTGGGTCTGGGTTTAAATCCTAGCTCTTATTCATGGCTCTTGGTTTCTCTGAGTTCTGTAAAATGTAAACCTGTAAAATAAAGATCATAATGTCTAACTAGCAGCATTGTTGAGAGAATTGGAAATAACGAGCATGAAGGGTCTGGCTCTGTGAATAGTAGCCATCATTACTGAGTTTGGGTTATTTCACAGCTGGGGAAATTAATAACCATGGAGAAGGCTAAATCTATTCCACGTCATACAGGATGTTTAACACCGAGTCTTCCTCAAGGGACAGCTTCAGGTTTTGGACTACTCTCTCGAGCCAGCCAGAGGTGAAGGCAACTCTCTTCAGGGCAGAATGGAACTGAATCTGCTTGGTGGTTCAAAGTTTCAGGTGCAATAGAGCAGCAGCAATAGGTCTTCTTGGATGGTTTCCCTCATTACCATCGCAAAGAACTCAACCAGCGTTTGGCTGAGAGCGGGAGTATTCTGGGTGGCCTGGGGCCCCACAAGTAGGGTTGCTAGATTAAAATATAGGATGCTCAGTTACATTTGAATTTCAGATAAACAAGTAATTTCACACTACAGATACATCCCAAATAGGACGGCAGACCTTGTATGCGGCATACTCATACTACAAGACTATTTGTGGACTGTCTGAAATTCAAAAGTAACTAGGCATCCTGTTCTTTTCTTTGTTAAATCTGGCAACTCTATGTACAAGTGGAGATACCCATAGGAGAAATCTTGCATTCTTTTGGTAAAATAACACTAAGGTCCTCAGAGCTACTCTTTGAGAACTACCCCTCCCTAGACACTTTGCAGCATAAATATTAAGGCAGGGCTTGAGGTAAAGGTGAAAAAAAGCGAGGAGGAGTCAGCTCAGCTGTGCACAGTTACCCCCACCTCCTAAAGCTGCTGCCTCAGTTACCCTCAGCTTCCCCTCTTCTTCCTTGATGAGGTGGGGGGGGCTTTGAGGTGGAGAGCAAGAAGAGAGATGCGAGGACAGGTGTTTTTCCTCTTCCTGACGATGCTTCATTCCTTAGCAAGCATGCGCCAAGGATGCTGGCCTTTAAAAGTGGAGGCTGGGCACCGGCTGTGCTGTGAGGGGCGAGGGGCGAGGGGCGAGGGGCGAGGGGCGAGGGGCGAGGGGCGAGGGGCGAGGGGCTCTACTCTACTCTGGAGGGTGGGCATCTTGCTGATTTTTGTAGGTTAGCAGTTTTGTAATCAGATGGCGGTTGGGTGAGGGGGGAACTGGACGGAGGGTGGTGAAGAAATGGCATCTGCTTTCTTTCTGTAAGAGCTTTCTCAGTCCTATCTCCGGGACCTAGAAGACTGTTCTACTAAAAAGACTCTTCTCTTTTCACTTTGGCTTTCCTTACAAAGCGTTTTCACCTCTTCAGGAGAGTTAGTTCTTCACCTCATCCCTCTACCTCGGTTCTGAAGAAGGTAATTCTCTAAATGTGGGAAGGCTGCACAACTCTGAAATGACTCCTCTCTCCATTCAGACTTTGCCTAATCCGCTTTGAGCAAGGTGGAAGCTTGCCTGCGGGACCTCTTTTCTAATCCCCTGAAGAGGGGCCCCTCTCTCAGTGCTCACCATGTCCTTTCGCAGGAGAAATGTGCTTCTGGGGAGACGCTCTCTGGACGAAACACAATGATAGGAAAGGTCAGGCTTTATCTCTTCTAAAATTTGAACTTGCAAACTGATCGGCTGTGCCTGCCCCCCAGCTTAGAAAAATCTTCTGTGGTAGGTCCAGGCTGCTCCTCTTATAGGAAGGTTGTTTCTAACTACATACATGTTCATGGAGCTCTGTTCTCCTGTACTGGGGTTTCTCAAAGACTCAAGGCGAGAGGGAGGGGCAAGATGGCGGAAGAGTAAGACGCGGAGATCACCTTCCTCCCCACAGATACATGAGAAATACATCTACACGTGGAACTGCTCCTACAGAACACCCACTGAACGCTGGCAGAAGACGTCAGACCTCCCAAAAGGCAAGAAAATCCCCACGTACTTGGGTAGGGCAAAAGAAAAAAGAAATAACAGAGACAAAAGAATAGGGACGGGACCTGCACCAGTGGGAGGGAGCGGTGAAGGAGGAAAGGTTTCCACACACTAGGAAGCCCCTTCGTGGGCAGAGACTGCGGGTAGCAGAGGGGGGAAGCTTCGGAGCCACGGAGGAGAGCGCAGCCACATTGGTGCGGAGGGCAAAGCGGAGATTCCCGCACAGAGGAGCGGTGCCGACCAGCACTCACCAGCCCGAGAGGCTTGTCTGCTCAGCCGCCGGGGCGGGCGGGGCCTGGGAGCTGGGGCTCGGGCTTCGGTGCTAGCCGGGAGGGAGTCCGGGAAAAAGACTGCGGCTGCCAAAGAGGCAAGAGAATTTTTCTTGCCTCTTTGTTTCGCGGCGCGCAAGGAGAGGGGATTCAGAGCGCCTCCTAAACGAGCTCCAGAGACGGGCGCGAGCCGCGGCTATCAGCGCGGATCCCACAGCAACAGGGACGCAGAGGGAAAAACGGAGAGATTCCCGCACAGAGGCTCGGCGCCGAGCAGCACTCACCAGCCCGAGAGGCTTGTCTGCTCACCCGCCGGGGCGGGCGGGGGCTGGGAGCTGAGGCGCGGGCTTCGGTCGGATCCCAGGGAGAGGACTGGGGTTGGCTGCGTGAACACAGCCTGAAGGGTCTAGCGCAGCACAACTAGCCGGGAGGGTGCACGAGAAAAAGTCTGCAGCTGCCGAAGAGGCAGGAGACTTTTTCTTGCCTCTTTGTTTCGCGGCGTGCAAGGAGAGGGGATTCAGAGCGCCACTTAAACGAACTCCAGAGATGGGCGCGAGCCGCGGCTATCAGCGCGGACCCCAGAGACGGGCATGAGACGCTAAGGCTGCTGCTGCCGCCACCAAACAGCCTGTGGGCGAGCACAGGTCATTCTCCACACCGCCCCTCCCGGGAGCATGTGCAGCCCGCCACGGCCAGGCTCCCGTAATCCGGGGACAACTTCCCCGGGAGAGCGCACGGCGCGCCTCAGGCTGCTGCAACGTCACGCCGGCTTCTGCCGCCGCAGGCTCGCCCCGCCTCCTCCGTACCGCTCCCTCCCCCCTGCCTGACTGAGCCAGAGCCCCCGAATCAGCTGCTCCTTTAACCCCGTTCTGTCTGGGCGGGGAACAGACGCCCTCAGGGGACCTACATGCAGAGGCGGGTCCAAATCCAAAGCTGAACCCCGGGAGCTGTACGAACAAAGAAGAGAAAGGGCAATCTCTCCCAGCAGCCTCAGAAGCAGCGGATTAAAGCTCCACAAACAACTTGATGTGCCTGCATCTGTTGAATACCTGAATAGACAACGAATCATCCCAAATTTAGGAGATGGACTTTGGGAGCAGGATATATTAACTTTTCCCCTTTTCCTTTTTTTTGTGAGTGTAGATGTGTATGCTTCTGGGTGAGATTTTGTCTGTATAGCTTTGCTCTCACCCTTAGTCCTAGGGTTAGGTCCGTCCGTTTTTTTTTTTTTTTTTTTTGGCTTAAAAATTTTTTTTTTCCCTAATAAATGTTTTCTTAATAATTTTTTCCTTATTTTCTATTTTTAAAAAAATTTTTAATAAGTTTTTTCACATTTTTTATTTAAAAAAAATTTTTTTCTTAATAAATTTTTTCTAAATAATTTTTTTCTTATTTTTAGTATAAAAAATTAATAAATTTATTTTTAAAAATTAAAAAAATTTTTTTTTCTTAATAAATTTACTCTTAATAATTTTTTTTCTTATTTTTTATTATAATTGCTTTATTTTATTTTATTTTATCCTCTTTTTTTCTTTCTTTCCATTTTTTCTCCCTTTTATTCTGAGCCGTGTGGATGAAAGGCTCTTGGTGCTCCAGCCAGGCATCAGGGCTGTGCCTCTGAGGTGGGAGAGCCAACTTCAGGACACTGGTCCACAAGAGACCTCCCAGCTCCACGTAATACCAAACGGCGAAAATCTCTCACAGATCTCCATCTCAACATCAAGACCCAGCTTCACTCAACGACCAGCAAGCTACAGTGCGGGACACCCTATGCCAAACAACTAGCAAGAGAGGAACACAGCCCCATCCATTAACAGAGAGGCTGCCTAAAATCATAATAAGGCCACAGACACCCCAAAACACACCACCAGACGTGGACGAACCCACCAGAAAGACAACATCCAGCCTCATCCACCAGAACACAGGCACTAGTTCCCTCCACCAGGAAACCTACACAACCCACTGAACCAACCTTAGCCACTGGGGACAGATACCAAAAACAACGGGAACTACGAACCTGCAGCCTGTGAAAAGGAGACCCCAAACACAGTAAGATAAGCAAAATGAGAAGACAGAAAAACACACAGCAGATGAAGGAGCAGGGTCAAAACACACCAGACCTAACAAATGAAGAGGAAATAGGTAGTCTACCTGAAAAAGAATTCAGAATAATGATAGTAAGGATGATCCAAAGTCTTGGAAATAGAATAGACAAAATGCAAGAAACATTTAACAAGGACGTAGAAGAACTAAAGAGGAACCAAGCAACGATGACAAGCACAATAAATGAAATTAAAAATACTCTAGATGGGATCAATAGCAGAATAACTGAGGCAGAAGAACGGATAAGTGACCTGGAAGATAAAATGGTGGAAATAACTACTGCAGACCAGAATAAAGAAAAAAGAATGAAAAGAACTGAGGACAGTCTCAGAGACCTCTGGGACAACATTAAACGCACCAACATTCGAATTATAGGGGTCCCAGAAGAAGAAGAGAAAAAGAAAGGGACTGAGAAAATATTTGAAGAGATTATAGTTGAAAACTTCCCTAATATGGGAAAGGAAATAGTTAATCAAGTCCTGGAAGCACAGAGAGTCCCATACAGGATAAATCCAAGGAGAAACACACCAAGACACATATTAATCAAACTATCAAAAATTAAATATAAAGAAAACATATTAAAAGCAGCAAGGGAAAAACAACAAATAACACACAAGGGCATCCCCATAAGGTTAACAGCTGATCTTTCAGCAGAAACGCTGCAAGCCAGAAGGGAGTGGCAGGATATACTTAAAGTGATGAAGGAGAAAAACCTACAACCAAGATTACTCTACCCAGCAAGGATCTCATTCAGATTTGATGGAGAAATTAAAACCTTTACAGACAAGCAAAAGCTGAGAGAGTTCAGCACCACCAAACCAGCTTTACAACAAATGCTAAAGGAACTTCTCTAGGCAAGAAACACAAGAGAAGGAAAACACCTACAATAACAAACCCAAAACATTTAAGAAAATGGAAATAGGAACATACATATCGATAATTACCTTAAATGTAAATGGATTAAATGCTCCCACCAAAAGACACAGACTGGCTGAATGGATACAAAAACAAGACCCATATATATGCTGTCTACAAGAGACCCACTTCAGACCTAGAGACACATACAGACTGAAAGTGAGGGGATGGAAAAAGATATTCCATGCAAATGGAAATCAAAAGAAAGCTGGAGTAGCAATTCTCATATCAGACAAAATAGACTTTAAAATAAAGACAATTACAAGAGACAAAGACGGACACTATATAATGATCAAGGGATCGATCCAAGAGGAAGGTATAACAATTGTAAATATTTATGCACCCAACATAGGAGCACCTCAATACATAAGGCAAATACTAACAGCCATAAAAGGGGAAATCGACAGTAACACAATCATAGTAGGGGACTTTAACACCCCACTTTCACCAATGGACAGATCATCCAAAATGAAAATCAATAAGGAAACACAAGCTTTAAATGATACATTAAACAAGATGGACTTAATTGATATTTATAGGACATTCCACCCAAAAACAACAGAATACACATTTTTCTCAAGTGCTCATGGAACATTCTCCAGGATAGATCATATCTTGGGTCACAAATCAAGCCTTGGTAAATTTAAAAAATTGAAATCGTATCAAGTATCTTTTCCGACCACAACGCTATGAGACTAGATATCAATTACAGGAAAAGATCTGTAAAAAATACAAACACATGGAGGCTACACAATACACTACTTAATAACGAAGTGATCACTGAAGAAATCAAAGGGGAAATCAAAAAATACCTAGAAACAAATGACAATGGAGACACGACGATCCAAAACCTATGGGATGCAGCAAAAGCAGTTCTAAGAGGGAAGTTTATAGCAATACAAGCCTACATCAAGAAACAGGAAACATCTCGAATAAACAACCTAACCTTGCACCTAAAGCAATTAGAGAAAGAAGAACAAAAAAACCCCAAAGCTAGCAGAAGGAAAGAAATCATAAAGATCAGGTCAGAAATAAATGAAAAAGAAATGAAGGAAACAATAGCAAAAATCAATGAAACTAAAAGCTGGTTCTTTGAGAAAATAAACAAAATTGATAAACCATTAGCCAGACTCATCAAGAGAAAAAAGGAGAAGACTCAAATTAATAGAATTAGAAATGAAAAAGGAGAAGTAACCACTGACACTGCAGAAATACAAACGATCATAAGAGATTACTATAAGCAACTCTATGCTAATAAAATGGACAACCTGGAAGAAATGGACAGATTCTTAGAAATGCACAACCTGCCGAGACTGAACCAGGAAGAAATAGAAAATATGAACAGACCAATCACAAGCACTGAAATTGAAACTGTGATTAAAAATCTTCCAACACACAAAAGCCCAGGACCAGATGGCTTCACAGGCGAATTCTATCAAATATTTAGAGAAGAGTTAACACCTATCCTTCTCAAACTCTTCCAAAATATTGCAGAGGGAGGAACACTCCCCAACTCATTCTACGAGGCCACCATCACCCTGATACCAAAACCAGGCAAAGATGTCACAAAGAAAGAAAACTACAGGCCAATATCACTGATGAACATAGATGCAAAAATCCTCAACAAAATACTAGCAAACAGAATCCAACAGCACATTAAAAGGATCATACACCATGATCAAGTGGGGTTTATTCCAGGAATGCAAGGATTCTTCAATATACGCAAATCAATCAACGTGATACATCATATTAACAAATTGAAGGAGAAAAACCATATGATCATCTCAATAGATGCAGAGAAAGCCTTCGACAAAATTCAACACCCATTTATGATAAAAGTCCTGCAGAAAGTAGGCATAGAGGGAACTTTCCTCAACATAATAAAGGCCGTATATGACAAACCCACAGCCAACATTGTCCTCAATGGTGAAAAACTGAAACCATTTCCACTAAGATCAGGAACAAGACAAGGTTGCCCACTCTCACCACTATTATTCAACATGGTTTTGGAAGTATTAGCCACAGCAATCAGAGACGAAAAAGAAATAAAAGGAATCCAAATCGGAAAAGAAGAAGTAAAGCTGTCACTGTTTGCAGATGACATGATACTATACATAGAGAATCCAAAAGATGCTACCAGAAAACTACTAGAGCTAATCAATGAATTTGGTAAAGTAGCAGGATACAAAATTAATGCACAGAAATCTCTTGCATTCCTGTATACTAATGATGAAAAATCTGAAAGTGAAATTAAGAAAACACTCCCGTTTACCATTGCAACAAAAAGAATAAAATACCTAGGAATAAACCTACCTAAGGAGACAAAAGACCTGTATGCAGAAAATTATAGGACACTGATGAAAGAAATTAAAGATGATACAAATAGATGGAGAGATATACCATGTTCTTGGATTGGAAGAATCAACATTGTGAAAATGACTCTGCTACCCAAAGCAATCTACAGATTCAATGCAATCCCTATCAAACTACCACTGGCATTTTTCACAGAACTAGAACAAAAAATTTCACAATTTGTATGGAAACACAAAAGACCCCGAATAGCCAAAGCAATCTTGAGAACGAAAAATGGAGCTGGAGGAATCAGGCTCCCTGACTTCAGACTATATTACAAAGCTACAGTAATCAAGACAGTTTGGTACTGGCACAAAAACAGAAATATAGATCAATGGAACAGGATAGAAAGCCCAGAGATAAGCCCACGCACATATGGTCACCTTATCTTTGATAAAGGAGGCAAGCATATACAGTGGAGAAAAGACAGCCTCTTCAATAAGTGGTGCTGGGAAAATTGGACAGGTACATGTAAAAGTATGACATTAGAACACTCCCTAACACCATACACAAAAATAAACTCAAAATGGATTAAAGACCTAAGTGTAAGGCCAGACACTATCAAACTCTTAGAGGAAAACATAGGCAGAACACTCTATGACATAAGTCACAGCAAGATCCTTTTTGACACAGGTCCTAGAGAAATGGAAATAAAAACACAAATAAACAAATGGGACCTAATGAAACTTAAAAGCTTTTGCACAGCAAAGGAAACCATAAACAAGACCAAAAGACAACCCTCAGAATGGGAGAAAATATTTGCAAATGAAGCAACGGACAAAGGATTAATCTCCAAGATTTACAAGCAGCTCATGCAGCTCAATAACAAAAAAACAAACAACCCAATCCAAAAATGGGCAGAAGACCTAAATAGACATTTCTCCAAAGAAGAGATACAGATTGCCAACAGACACATGAAAGAATGCTCAACATCTTTAATCATTAGAGAAATGCAAATCAAAACTACGATGAGGTATCATCTCACACCGGTCAGAATGGCCATCATCAAAAAATCTAGAAACAATAAATGCTGGAGAGGGTGTGGAGAAAAGGGAACACTCTTGCACTGTTGGTGGGAATGTAAATTGATACAGCCACTATGGAGAACAGTATGGAGGTTCCTTAAAAAACTAAAAATAGAACTACCATATGACCCAGCAATCCCACTACTGGGCATATACCCTGAGAAAACCATAATTCAGAAAGAGTCATGTACCAAAATATTCATTGCAGCTCTGTTTACAATAGCCAGGACATGGAAGCAACCTAGGTGTCCATCATCGGATGAATGGATAAAGAAGATGTGGCACATATATACAATGGAATATTACTCAGCCATAAAAAGAAATGAAATGGAGGTGTTTGTAATGAGGTGGATGGAGTTAGAGTCTGTCATACAGAGTGAAGTAAGTCAGAAAGAGAAAAACAAATACAGTATGCTAACACATATATATGGAATCTAAGGGACAAAAAAAAAAAAGAGGTCATGAAGAACCTAGTGGCAAGATGGGAATAAAGACACAGACCTACTAGAGAATGGACTTGAGGATATGGGGAGGGGGAGGGGTGAGATGTGACAGGGTGAGAGAGTGTCATGGACATATATACACGACCAAATGTAAAATAGATAACTAGTGGGAAGCAGCCACATAGCACAGGGAGATCAGCTCGGTGCTTTGTGACCACCTAGAGGGGTGGGATAGGGAGGGTGGGAGGGAGGGAGATGCAAGAGGGAAGAGATATGGCAACATATGTATATGTGTAACTGATTCACTTTGTTGTAAAGCAGAAGCTAGCACACCATTGTAAAGCAATTATACTTCAATAAAGATGTTTAAAAAAAAAAAAAAAAAAAAAAAAAAAAAAGACTCAAGGCCCCAGCGTGCTTTGAGAGCCAAGCATATCATTTGGGGCCATCCTATTCACTAGGGCTAGCACTTCCCAAATAGGGAAGAAACAAGAGCTCAAGTTGGATTGTGACTAACCGTACTGCTTTTGGGGGCTCAACTTTTCTGCTGAAGTCCTGGCCAGATAAAATGGTGGGGCTGATGTCGACAAGCTACTAGAACCCACTTGTATTCAACAGTAGTTAATGTCCAAGTACCAACTGAATAGAGAGAAGCAGGATAAGCTACACTTGACAACTCTTCTAGGGAGAGAGAAAAAGGGTTGAGCATCTCTGGAGAAGCAGCCTACTTAATTTCACTAGACTTTACCAATGAAGATACAGAGAGTTGGATGTGAAATAACATCCAGATACCATGTAGAGGAGTAAAGTGTCTGAATGTGGGTTTATTTTGGGTATTCTAAGTTCAGGGCTAACCTTAATGCTTAAGTGGAGACTACTGAACAGCAAGTCAGTAAACATGGAAACAAGCATTTGGGGCTGGGCATGTTAACCTGCTAGGTGTATGTATAGGCTGCTTCCATCAACTACTTAGATTTATTTTAAGAGTAAACTTTTTAACTTGCATATCATTAGGTCACTCCTTTACCCTATGTCTTGGATTCTAAAAGCTCTGGCACTTCATTCTGTTGAATCAAGTACTCTGAAATTGTGCCTCTCTCTATCAGCCAGTAGCTCAGCTGAAGTCGCTAAAGAGGCCTCGTTTTGCAACATGTAGGGGCCTGCTGCTTGCTAGGCCCTCCTTCAGCGGGAGGGCTGTTAAGTGAATCATCTTCAGCTGTGACTCCGGGTACTTGCACAAGCCTAATTAAAACAATTTGAGTCGAGCAGTCCAGTCTATAATCTTGGGAATGTTTCTCTAATCTGTTTGAGAAATGGTAGTTTAGAAATCCAGAATCTCAAGACAAATGAGCATAATTTAAGGGGGTAAAGCCTTCCAATAGTTTTGATGTCTAGTGTGAAAACTCTTAGGAAGAAGTTGACTTTGCCTCTGACTCTGCCTCCCCACTTTGCACAGACTCAGGTTTCCATGGCCCATGGCCAAGAGCTCTTCCAACCCAGTGATTTATTTCAGCCAAGTAGAATTGAGGTGACCAGCTGGTAAAACTATTTGAGGACTGAATTGATTCTCATGACATGAGGTGTTGTAAGACTTATAACAAGTTTATAGACCTCCATGGAAATCGGAGTCATTTTTCTTATCACCTATACGAAGGTTTTAAGGTGAACAGATTGTATGGAGGTGGTTATTTGGCAAATAAGGGACATCTGGGCTATAGTCAAGCAAGTAAACTTCAGCTGCTGGAGGGGGAGGGGAAACTTAAAAGGATTTCAGAAACTGCTTGGGCAAGTTTCTTACAATAGTCACAACAGCTAAACATTCAAAGCACTCAAATATTGCTACTTGAGTAGACTCTAGAAAGCTGCCTGGAAACATTTATAGTCATCTAGAATGGCTACATATTTCTAATACCAAGTGCCTGGTACAGCACTTCCCATGAGCATGTGAAGGAGAAATGGTTGTATGACTGAACTTGATGTAAACACATTAACTCTTGATTGTATGAAAGGATTTGAGAAGAAAAGCTCAGGTTAAAGCAAGTTAGGGAAGCAGTGAGCTGTTAGTTGGGTTTTGGCAGCTGGGTAGAACTTAACTGAGCACATACCAGGTGTGAAGAAAGACTAAATATGGCTGATAAGAATGAGGCTGGAGGAGGAATTGGGGGGCAATCTGAAATTCACTTTAATGGCAAGAGACAAAATCTGAAGCCAGAGTATTGGAAACAGTTTTAAAAGCTCAGTGCTAAAAAGCTGTCTTCACCTTCTGGTAGTAAAATGCTTTCATCTCTGTTCTTAAAACCTTGGGTCCACTTTACTTTCATTATACTATAGTTGGCTCCAGGCTAGAAGCTAGCCATGTTGACCTGAGTGTGCCATAAACTCAATCCTGTGCCTCAGGTCAAGCTGTTGCCTTTGCTTATAAAGCTTTCTACCTCCTCTCCCTGGCATCCTCACACTTTGGCATCCAGTTCCAAGGTGACTACCTCCTCAGCCTTTCTATGGTCATTGAAGGCTAGGGGTATGATAAGCATGGGCTTTGAAACTGGATCTCAATACAACTCAAAGTACCGTGTGACTGGATTAATCTCAAACTCTATCGTTACATCTGCCAATATCTGTTAAGCAAGTTGAATTCTGTGATGGCAAGGAACTCCTTGCCTGGTTGCTACTCTGCATAAGTAGATGCTCAAAATTGGTGTTTCTGTTCAGTTTAGTTACTTTAAACTTCTAACATAAATTGAGTGTAGCAGAGAAAGATACTAATACCTAAGTGTAGCTGCTAGAGCTTGTGTCATAATGCCAGCGCCTGAAGAAGACATATACAGAACAAACACAGAACAGGTCTATGACAGTGTGATAACTACTTGTGTTGCCTCACCGAAGATAAGGAACCTAGCAACTGCCTCAAAATAGGCAAGCTGTCTCCATATTCCAGAACCCATAAGCAGTTAGCTGGCTACCTTTGCTTCTGCATACCTGTCTAAGCTTCCTTACCGAGCTGAATTTGGGAAAACTCAAACCCACCCTTCACTGTTCTGCTAATACGTGAGTGACAGGTCCATTGAAGTTTGAGGACAAGATCTATTCTAACTTTAGCTGTTTCCCCACCTGTAGCAATGAAAGATTGTAACACAGGACATACCCAACATTCCTGTGTGGTTTGGGGTCTCTTTGAAATGGAAATATCCTAAGAAAAAGAACAGCTGACACCAAGTACAGTAAGACCATTCAAATGTCTAAACTTGAGGTCCAAGCCAAATAAGCACCTGCTTTCTCCTCTTCCTCCTCCCATTGGACCAGAAGCTGTCTGATCATGCTGCTGTGCTTAAAAGAATCTCAGAAGAATCAATTCTCTACAGATAATTAAACACAACTTACCCAGTCTAAATCAAGATACTGCCGAAAGCCACGTACTTGGCAACTTACTGTCAAATGCCATGTAATTGTCTTGTTCCCTTGGAAGCTACAACTATGGCCAGTGCTACCGAACTGATTTTTCTCACTGTTAGAACTTAGTCTCTTGAGATATGGAGGAAAATATCATCTAACCAAGAGTGGTATCCTATCCTAAGTAGGAAGGTGGCTCCGTGAAAGCAGATGCCAGTGTTCAAAGTGGGTGTAAGTTCATTGTCAAACTCATAGTCCACATGGTTCCAAGCACAAAGCAGGCTACTCTTGTAATGGGAGCTTTGTAACGTAACCCATCTTGCTGAAAAGAGTTTTTTAAACCTTGCTGTAACAAATCGTGACTCTTGTGGATGAGTTGCACTTTCTCCTGGATGGGGATGTCTTCAAAGGTTTAGGTAGTGGCGCCAAGCCAAAAGTCCCCCATCATGTAAGGAGCTTGGAAGTGGTCAATCCATGCACGCAACTAGTAAAACTGAACAAACTGAAAATTGGTAACTATTCATATGTCCATCAAGCTAAAGTTGTAGACAGGCTGGGACCTGGGACCCTTTGTCGCAGTGCTTGCACCGGGGCACACCTCTCCTTGAGCAACAAAATACAAAGAAACTATATGGAACTAAAAATAACTACATGCATGCACAGTTAGGGCAAATTCTGGACAAAAGATACAAAAAGACCAGAAAACTCAACTGCCACTTTTGAAGAGTCTAGAGCAAAAGCAGGGGGTTGGGAGCAAAAACAGGGTATTGTGCACGCCCCCTGCACACACCACCACCTAAGGGGTGGGCAAACCGCCTAAGCCACCCCTCCGGCCCAACCCCTGGACACACCCCTACCCTCGCCCCATATAAGGAACCAGCTCATCCCTCCACCAGGGAACGAGTGAGCAAGGGAACCTGTTTGCTCTCGTTCCCCTATGCTGCAGCAGGGGCCCCAAAGCCTTGCCTGAATTTCTTGTCTGACCTCTGATCAATTTCTATTGATTAAGGAGACCAAGAACCCTGATTGGAAACAATAGAAGAAACTGTTGCTCCCAAAATGGAGAGACAGGCACACACAAAACTACTGCTTTCCCGAGCAGAGACTCTATAGCAGAAACCTTCACAGGACCCAGTACGGGAGTAAGAAACCTAAACTAACTGGTGACTGCTGCTATGAATAAGTTTAAGAGTTTAAAGGGGGCCCAGGTTTGGAGGACCCATGCTTCTGTGAATTCTACCTCCAGAGCCCTACCAGGTTCTCCCAGTGAAGATAGAAAAGTTCCGTATTCTTTCAGCAGAGGAAGTGCAGGGGTGGATAGTAACTATCTTGAAATATGTCGGTGTGTTGTGTTAACAAGGCCTGCCTTCAAGAGAAACTCTTACCAAAGCCTAACCATCCAAGGGGAAAGGAAATGCCCAACTCTAGCCTCTTCTAGCCTTTCTTCTTCACATAAGGGGGGAGGGGGATACTTGTGAGGAGCACAGCCCAAGGTTACGGGCTCCCTAAAAAGCTGAGACCTAATCGTAGGACCACAGAACTCTAGAATGCTTCCCCGTCCCTCACAACTTAGCCTTACATCATTAGGTCTCCAACGTAAGAGCAGGGGAACACAGCTGAAAACTACACATCTAGGACCTTATTTAATGAGTCTCTGGGAATCCCAGAGACAACAGGAGACAAAAAGACATCAGAGGAAAGTTTAGTCTGACACAAAATTACAGTAAACAGTGTAACCCCTAGCTAGATACACAACCTCACACTGAAGGCCTATTTGCCTCAGTTTTATTTTGTACGGTTCATAATGTTCAGCTGTCAACAAAAAGTTACAAGCAAAGGAAGATAAAACAGTCTGAAGAGAGCAAATATCAGAACTAGACTCAGATAATGATAAAGATGTTGGAATTAACAGACTGGGGATTTAAAACTGATATGCTAAAGGCTCTAAGTGGTCAGCATGCAAAAAAAGGCAAGTAATGTGAGCAGAAACGGAAACTAAGAATCAAAAGGAAAGGCTAGAAATAAAATAGACTAACAGAAATAATGCTTTTGGGCTCATCGATAGAGTAGACGTGAATGAAGAATCAGTGAGCTTGAAATGTCAAAAGAGACTTCCAAAACTGAAATATGAAGAAAAAAATGAAAAGGACAGAACAGAATATCACAACTTCAGGACAATTACAGATAGTGTAACATGCACATGATATGAATATGAAGAAGGGAACAGAAGATATTTGAAGGAACAACGAGAATTTCCCAAAATTAAGGCTAGACACCAAATCACAGATGCAGGAAACTCAGAACATCGAGCAGGATAAATACCAAAATATCAACAACTAGGCATATAACCAAACTGTAGACAATCTTGAAATGAGGAGGAAAAAACATACTTTGTCTACAGAGGAGCAAGGATGAGAATTACTTTGGACTCTTCAGAAACCATGCAGACAAGAGTGGAGTGAAACACTTAATGTACTGAAAGGAAAAACAACCTAGAATTCTGTACCCAGTGAAACTACTCTTCAAAAGTGAAGTAGAAGACAAACTGAATCTATTGCCAATAGACTGGCCTTGAAAGAAATGTTCATAGAATTCTTCAGAAAGGAGTGAAAATGAGTCATTCAGATATATAAGAAAACAGCATTAGAGAATATAAGGTAAAATGTTAATCTAACAGAACAGATTGTTCAGAATAACAATGTATTTGGCAACTATAACTTATGGATAAGTGACATGAATGACAAATACAAGACAGGAGGGAAGAATTAGAAATACACTGCTATAAGATGATTGCACTACCCATGAAGTGGTATGGTGTTCTTTCAAAGAGTGGGATCTGTTGTAAATGTATACTGTGATCTCCAAGAGCTATCACTAAAATCAGAATTATAATGCACTAAGAAAAAGCAATCACACAGAATGCTCAACTAAAACTAGAGAAGGCAGAGTGGATTATAAAAATGAAAAACAGAATAAAGGCAACTACTACAAACCAGTAACAAGTATTAATCCAGTTTATCAACTAAATGTCAATTGTCCAAATATACCCATTAAAAGACTGTCAAAGTGGACCTAAAGACAACCATGTCTTGTCTATAAGAAACTCAATTTGAATATATATTTCAATTTGAATACATAATTCAAAAATAAAGGAGCCGAGAAATATCCATGTTAATGCTAATCAAAAGAAAATTAAAGTAGCTATTTTCACTTCACAAAGCTGACGATAGAGCAAGAAAAAACTCAGAGGGGGCATTATATAACAAAGGAGTCAATTTTCCAAAAAGACAGAACAGTCCTTAATGTGCGTATGCCTAACAGGGCATCAAAATACAAGAAGTAAAATCCAATAGAACTGCAAGGAGAAATGGATTACTCTATTTGGAGACTTCAGCATCCTTCTATAGGTAATTAGCAGATCCAGCAGGCAGAAAATCAGGAAGGACATAGTTGAACTGAACAGCAGTATCAGTCAACTGAATCCAATTGACTTCTATAGAGGACTTAATCCAGCAACAGCAGAATATACATTCTTAAAGGTCATGCACAGCATTCGTTAAGACTACATTTGGAGTTGTTAAAACAACATTAATAAATTGAAAAGAAACTATAAAGTGTGTTCTCAGAGCATAATGGAGTTAAAGAAATCAACAGAAATCTGGAAGATGTCAATACTTGGAGATTAAACGCTTCTAAACATGGGCTTCAAAGAAATCTCAAATTTTTAAAAAATTTTGAACTAAATGAAAATAACTCAAGTAAAATTTGTGGGATACAGCAAAAGGAGTGCTTAGAAGGAAAAACAATATTGTGTGCATATCATAAAAGATCTAAAATCTCCCATTAAATTTATTGAAGTATAGCTGATTTACAATGTTAGTTTCTGCTATACAGCAAAGTTATTGTTATACATAGATAAATTATTTTTCATTCTTTTCCATTATGGTTTATCATAAAATATTGAATATAGTTCCCTGTGCTATATAGTAGGAACTTGTTGATTATCCCTTTTATATAATAGTTTGCATCTGCTAATCCCAAACTCCCAATCCATCCCTTCCCCAAACCCTCTCCCCCTTTGCAACCACAAGTCTGTTCTGAGTCTCTTTCATAGATAAGTTCATTTGTGTCCTATTTTAAATTCCACATATAAGTAATATCATATGGTATTTGTCTTTCTGACTTATTTCACTTAGTATGATAATCTCTAGTTCCAGGTTGCTGCATTATTTCATTTTTATGGCTGAGTAGTATTCCATTGTGTATACATACCACATCTTTATCCATTCATCTGTTGATGGATATTTAGGTTGTTTCCATGTCTTCACTATTGTGAATAGTGCTGCTATGAACATTGGGGTGCATATATCTTTTTGAATTATAGTTTTGTCTGGATATATGCCCAGGAGTGGGATTGTTGGATCATATGGCAACTCTATTTTGAGTTTTTTGAAAACTCTCCATACTGTTTTCCATAGTAGCTGCACCAACTTACATTCCCACCAACAGTGTAGGTGGGTTCTCTTTTCTCCACACCCTATCCAGCATTTTTTATTTGTAGACTTTTTAGCAATGGCCATACTGACTGGTGTGAGGAGGTACCTCATGGTAGTTTTGATTTGCATTTCTCTAATAATTAGTGATGTTGAGGCATCTTTTCCTGTGCCTGTTGGCCATCTCTACTGTTAAGAGGCAGCAGTAACTAAATGGAATCAACAAAGCTCCCATTTTACCTTTACAGATCTTTTTGCTAAGCAGTGCTTAAGAACATCTATTTCTATGGCAATTGTTTGCCAATAGTATCTTAAATCAGAGTTTGAGAACATTAAGTCTAATATTAGTTTGGATCTTCTGGGAAGCAGAGACCAACATGGATTGACCTACTGGGGAAACTTTTTGTGAAAGAAGGGGAGGGAGCATGGGTAGAAGAGGAAAACCTGCGCAAAGCTGTGTTGGACTGACGCATGCAAAAGAAGCGGAAGGAAGATCAGGAAGAGTCCCAGGTCTCAGTGAAGTTCTGGGAGTCTCTGCAGGCCAAAAACATATACCCCACTTTGTTCCATCGTCTATAAATGAAGACTTGGGTTTCTACCTTTTTGACTATTGTGAACAATGCCACGATGAACTTTGGCTCAGAAGTATCTGTTCAAATCCCTGCTTTCAATTCCTTTGGCTATATTTGAGTAGAATTGCTGGTCACACAGTAATTCTGCTTACTCTTCCATAGTCGCTGCTCCATTATATTCCCACCAGCAATGCACGGCATTCCAATTTCTCTACATACTTGCCAAAACTTATTTTCCTTTTTTTTTTTTTCTTTTTTTAAAAAGCCATTCTCATGGGCGTAAAGTAGTATTTGATTGGGCTTGGATTTGCATTTCCCTGATGACTGGTGATTTTGAACATCTTCATGTGCCTACTGGCCATCCATATATATTCTTTGGAGAAACGTCTATTCAAGTCCTTTGCCCGTATTTTAATATAATTTTTGTTGCAGTTCTTTATGTATTCTGAATATTAATGCCTTATTTATGACTTCAAATATTTTCTCCCATTCTGTGGGTTGTCTCCCAATATTTAAATACCTGAAACATGTCACTGGCTAGGGACTTTCCTTTCACTGGAGTATCTTCCCAGGCCACAACCAGCTAGCTATTCAACTGTGCCACCACCTTGTGACATGGATTATCTTTGTCTTACACTTAACCCTGGGTGGAGTTGTCCTTTCTGGCCAAGCAGCAAGTCCCCAAACTATTCTACTTCTTGTCTTCTCATACCATTCCCAGTACCTCCCTTATTAGTTCAGATCTTCAGAAGCCAAGATAGGATTGGAGGCTTATTAAGGGAAATGACTGTGAAACAGAAGAAACAGGAATGAGCAGAGAAAGTCTTCACACACTGTACTTCTGACTCATGTGATTGAAGGAAAAACAGGATTAGGTAGGAAGAATCTGACCATAGCTCAGTTCTGAGAAAGCCTTGCCTAGGCAATGGAGCTCAGAGCAAAGCTTGCCCGTTTGAGGATCTGTGTCACACAGCAGTTGGCCGGCTCTTAGCCCACACTGCTCTGCCTCTGGCTGAGGGCAGCAGGTGATGCCATGGTGGATGGTTGAAGATGCAACAAGCTGCATGCCCTTCTGTAGGTTCTCTTAAAGGAAACATTCTGGCACACCTCCAGGGTCACAAGAATTGATTTGGGAGTGTTAGATTATTGAGTATAGAAACGTTGATCCCTGCTGCTCCTCTCCACTATGGTGGAATTCCCCAGAACACTTTAGATCACTGAAAGCTCTTCCAGATGAAAGTCAAATTTTTCTGACTTGTTATATTCATAAGGTTGTATCCAGCTAATCATGTTGGCTACTACTTGTTCTGTTCTTACATGGAAATATAGGCTGCAGTGTCTCAGGAATCTGTATTTACTCTGAAGCACAGGGCTCCATGAAAGAGGTAATTTAAGGTGGTTAGTCAGGAAAAAGCCAAGCCTATTGCCTGTATTTATACAGGGTAGAATGGCTTAAGGTTTACCAAAGAGGTAACACTGCACAGCAGTGAAGGTTAGTTTTAACTAAAGAGCTTTGGTTTTTTGTTTGGTGAGAAGGCCCCTTAGAGGCTGCCAGTGAGTTAGTTTTGGATAAATACTAGTCAAAACTAGGAAGAGGTAATTTATAAAGATGCATGATAAATGATGCTGGGAACAATCAATAGTCCATTGAAGGTTGAAAAGCTAGAGACACTTGAATGCCAAGAGCCTTGTGTGATTTTTGTCATGGTTCAGACTCTTCTTTCTGGGGGCCAGAAGAAAGTAATAGTTACATGAAATGCAACAAGAAGAACCTTAAAGGTCTTATCCCATTTGCACCTTGAGTTTTTGGCTCATCGATGAAAAGGATGGAAAATATTACCTGTTCTTTTCCTGCTCAGAAGGCAGATTATTCCAGGATATTGAATTCTTGAAACTCTCCAAATGGAAATGGGAGGCCCCTAATAAGATATGAGGCATTATCTGACATGCAGTTCACGTAAAACTGAACAGAGCAGCTGACTAATCAATTGTTCACAGGCAAACTGTCCCCCCAGGACTGACAACGATCCCAGTTGGTGTTCTTATAGTTCTGGGAAGCAGAAGACCATGGACGTTTCTCCTCAAATATTTATACCGCAATAGAAATACCAGTCAAATATTGCAAGTCATAAAGATAACATAAAACAGATGCCTTTCACCTTTTTGAAAGTTTAACTTGGTTTTGATCAATGATGAGGTTATCTTAAACTTAGTAAAAAAAAAAAAAAAAAAAAAAAGACAGGCAAATGTTCAGGTTTCCTCATGATTACCAAAAGTTTTGAAAAAATATTGTCCAGCCGTAACAAAGGAAATACTTTTTTGGAAATACGAAACCTTAGGGATACAAAGCAAGGAAACAAAGTAGAAAATATGCTTAGAGCAATGAGCATGTACTTATCTCAATTTACATAAATGAAATTTGAGGCTCTAGGAAAGAGTCTACAAACCTAGTTAAGAAATGAATCACTTTCTTAGGGGAACTTGAGTTTGTTGTATGAGTTACTGGATAATACGTGTCTTACTAATGTTACCTAACATGGTTGCACCAGCCTAGAAAGGAGCAAATAACTTAACATTCCTGTTCTCTGTGCCAGGCGTTGTAGGGTATCGTCACAAACCCATGTAGTAGATGCTATTAACATGATCACTTGACAGATGAGTAGGTTGAACAGAGTAAGGGAATGGCCTCTCTTCATACTGCTTGGATTTAAACATATTATCTAACTCCAAAGCTATTTCTCTTTACTACTCTGCACTCACGTCAAAGGCATACTGGCTCTGGAAGCTCATGAATTATGTAATAAATCATTAGTTATATAGTTACTCCCTATGTATTTTGATCCCAGGATGACAGTGAGGAACCTCATAGTGCTGTGTCAGCTGCAACTCTGGCATTTTGGTCCTATCTCAAATCATGGACTGTGGAATTAAGATCTCAATGATGATGGATGCATAATTCAGAGACTTCCAAGAAGGACAGCGTCATACTCTATTCAGGGCATTTTGAAAACTTATGGGGGCCATTTTAGTTGTCAATCATTGTACCAATACTGGCAATTAGTAGACTGGGCTCCAGAAACTCTAGAGTGCTACATCTCAGGATCTCAGTAATTAACAGCCCAACTCAGTGCATAACTTACATACAGGTGAAAAACTGTTTAAAATCTGGGCTTGGAACTTTATCATACTGGTTACGTTCTCCAAGAATGCAACATCTCGGGCAAGTTTGGCTTTTGGTAGTTTTGAAAAGTACACTTCAAAGCCATCTTAATGATAACGAATGCCACTAGGGTTATTTGTGGCCACTTCAGTGCATTTGTATTGGTCTGCATTTGTAGTGTCACCTCCTGGAGTTCCAACATACAGGTGCAAGCATATGACTACATCATTATGTGTTCTAGTATTGTCCCTGAGAAACAATGCATGTCTTCATCTTTTATCAAATAATAATCCTCTCTCTAGAAAACACAATGGATAAAAATACTTAGATGACAGGAATCAGAATATTTTAAATGGGAAAACTAAAGCATTCCCAGCCTGTCCAAAACCCTAACCAGTTTCTTCAAACATGACTAAAACACCCATAAACATAACAATCCAGCAATTATTTTTGTGACAATGCTGTTAAAACAACTATAAAACCAGGACTTCCCTGGTGGCACAGTGGTTAAGAATCTGCCTGCCAATGCAGGGGACATGGGTTCGATCCCTGGTCTGGGAAGATCCCACATGCTGCGGAGCAACTAAGCCCGTGTGCTACAACTACTGAGCCTGTGTTTTAGTGCCCGTGAGCCACAACTACTGGAGTCTGTGCTCTACAACAAGAGAAGCCACCTCAATGAGAAGCCTGTGCACCAAAACGAAGAGTAGCCCCAGCTCACTGAAACTAGAGAAATCCCATGCGCAGCAATGAAGACCCAACGCAGCCAAAAATAAATAAATAAACTTATTTTTAAAAATCCTATAAAACCAAGGTATCCACTAATGATCTCAGTATATATTTGTATAATATCAGCAATACTATACAGTACTAGATACAGAATTAAGATCTTTGAACATTACCAGGAGAGAACCTAGACCTACGAAGAGCTAATGCTCAGGAAAAGTGGGGAAGACAGTCATAGAGCACAACCCATTTAAATGTGAGCACAAGGCATGACTCTACTAGGAGATAACTAAGATGACTTGTGGGCAAGTCATGTTTCCTTGAATAAAAATAGCAGGTCAACAAAGAACTGGAGTAGTGGGTCTCGATGAGGAATGTCTTAGGATGACAGTAAAAGCATTGCTTTTCTTTTAAAGGTGTGTTAAAATCTGTTCCATTTCAAACTAAAAGGAACATACAAACTTTGTTTTTTAAAAAAAATGAAAACTTTCCTCCCACTAGAAAAATGATTTTCATGACTTTCAACTCAAAAGACTTGAAACTTGGCTCTGACAATTAACAGTCATGTGGCTTTGGCAAAGTCACGTTAACTCTTCAGTTCTCCCATCAATAAGAGGGAATGCTACCTTCTAGGAATGTCTGAACTGAGTACAGTGTTAGAATACATACTATCACCCACTCACTAAAAGCCCAGTCTCCCCACACATTAAGCAGATCTGTTTATATTCTAAGCACTGTTATCCTAGATCTTTGCTTTGATCATTGCCAGTGTATACTAATCTCACAGGTCCATCCAGACTTGCTTGGGTAGTAGATTGCAACTGAGGTTGTCAGGAGGCAGGTGGAAACTAGGACAAGCTGATGCTATGCCTTTGGAAGAAAGGTTCCTGCTTCATGAAGCTATACTGTCCTCGACCATCTCACATGGAAAGAGAAGCCAGCTCTTCTATAGAGTAGTGTAACATTGGTCCCATTGGGTCCATGAACTCCTAACTTTTGGCTGTGATGAACTCACTCTGGTGTTGGTGTTTGTGCTTAGCTTAACTAGAGCTCACCTATCTGGATACTATCTCTACAGTGAATTCCTTTTTCTGTGTAGAGTAACTGAGTCTCTGAATTAACAAGAATCTCTAAAGCAAACTGAGATGGAAAGCCCTACTTCTGGTTTGTTTTTTTTTCTAAAAAAGAAGCTTTGGCAAAAACTGTCAATCAGTGGTCACCAAAGGTGGGAGAACTTGAAACTTTGTCTCCACTAACTTGTCATAGACTGAAAAAAATCTTCACAGCTTAATTTTGAGTCTTATCAAGGCATTCAGGTCTGAGCATATTTTGCAATGCACAACTTGGGCCCTCAGGTTAGGGGTGAGGTGAGAATGGCTTATCTCAAAGAACCCTCCATAGATTAAAAAAGCACTAAAGCCTTAAAGGAACCCTCAAAGTTACCAATACCCTCCCAGGTCCATTTGCACCCATCACAGACGATTTGTGGTTTCATATGTCTTGCCTCTGGCAGAAAATATTTGATTACTCTTAGCTCTCATGACAATCCATTTATACTCCCACAAACAGTGTGGGAGGGGTTATAAAAAAAAAAAGGACTCCCCATATCTCACATCCTCACCACCACTTGGTTCTCTTTGACTTTTTGCCAATCCTGTGGGTGTGAAATGGTATCACTTGTAAATGCCTCAAAGTTCACTTCCTAAAAATATGACAGGTGAAGTCACAGTGTGTTGGCTATAAATGGTGTGACTTTCAGAAATAGTAACTTAATTCTGAGCAAAATTTTCCATATAACAATATGCAACCTTCAACTTACATAGTAGTTGTGTTCCTGGAAAATTCTACATGTATTAAAACCATCCCATCTCCATTATGTGAGATGGAGTTAGATTTTAGACTTGGATAATTGGTTTTCTTCCCTTACTTCAAGGCCTGAGACAACTTAGTCACATGGAATGCGGACAAAAATTCTTTTTTCTGTAGGACTTCTGTCATGTGCCCTGCAAGACATCTAACATGGCTGTCTCCAGACTATGTCTATAGCATCCTCCAGTTACTTTGACAACACATCCCTCCATGTATTTCCAAGACTTAGTGGCTATACCTACTCCACTGAGAATCAATCCTTTAAGGCATCGTATACCAGTATAACTGTAAATTGACATCTTAGTACAACTTTAGGAAGTTACTTGGTTCTTCTCAAATATGCCTGATTCTTGATTGTATTTTTCCTTTTTAGTATTCGAAGTTTGTTTTATCTTATTTCAGTAGATTTTCTATGCCTGATTCTGTCTTGTTTGCTTTTTTGTTTTTCCTGCTGCCTGTTAGCTACGGTGTCTTTTTCTTGGAATTTTTAAAGCTTTATCTGTGGAAATATTTTGCGGTCTGTTTAAGGTATGCTCCAGACCACATCTGCATTTGCTTCTATTGGGGACATAGGGGACAAGAATAAAGGCAAACCACTTTCTTTTTATTTGGAAAAGAATACAAATTTTATTGTAGCTTATTAAAAGACTGCAGATAAAGCATGATAAGTCACGAAGAATAAGATCACTCCAACCCAAGAAGATTAAATAAAAAACATAATTTGGAGGAAAAAGCAAACTGTAAAACTTCTACAATATACCATTTACACTGAAAAGTAATACTATACAATTGTCATAGATACAAACATGTAGAAAATATCAGCACATAGATGGGAAGGACTAACTTCAGGATAGTGTCTTCTCTGGGGAAGGGAGTAAACGGAATGAGATGGCACACTTGTGTAAAACATTAATTTTTTAAAAAGCTAAAAGTCAATATCAACATGTGTCAAATGTAGATTTTTGTTTGTAAACATAACTAAATTCTGTAGGTGTCTGAGGATCAGCTGGATCAAAGTTCATAATGATTCACACTTTCAAAATGTGTGCCAACTGCATCCAACAGAATTGTGGTTACTGAAGATCATGCAGACATAGTAATGGCCTTTGGACTTTGAATTGCAAAGTTGACTTGCCCGATCTGGACAGAAAGTCGACCTGGACTGGGCCGTATAGCTTGAAGTCTCACCTGTTCATGAGGTTCAGAAAGGCAGGAAAAGATCAGTATGGAGGTAGACCATCTGTCATAAAACACAACCAAGTGGGTGTTTAGTCCTGTGTTGAGACTGCTTACTGTCTGGGATGGAGTTGGCCTCTGGAGCAACAAAAGAGTGCACTAGAATCTGGGAGCCACTAGGGAGGGGGTTTGGGGCAGAATCCCAGAAGACCCAGTGTACCTGTATGTACACAAGAAGCTATGGAGTTCCCCACAGTGACCACTCTACCCCAACTTGGGCGAGGGTGTGGGGGGATAGCTCTCGGTGGTACACAACCTCTCTTTCTCTCTCTTTCTCTCTCTCATTCTCTCTCTTTCTCTTTCTCTCTCTCTTTCTCTCTGTCTCTTGCTCTCTCTCTCTTTATAAGTTGGAGAAGAGGTATGAGAGCTGGGAGGATAGTAGGAATCACTCAGAAGTCAGGCTGGCATCTGTGAGCCTGACAGGGAGTTAGAGAACTGTCACTTCACATCAGTCACACAGCTCTCCATCTGGGTACTTTCCAGTGGTTCTCACCACACTGCCTTCCCCAAATGCCTCCAACATAGCTCTCCAGGAGTCAGCCTCTTACCATGAAGCTCCTGCTGCCTTGGAGGCCATGGCTTTCATCACGGACTGGCACCTGCCTGACCACGGGCCATAGGTCATCATCTTTCCTGCATCTTCTCATGCAATGAAGGAGCAATGGCTGGCCAGCCTCTGAAGGCACATAGTTACTACCGGTGGAGGGCTCTCTGTTCCACGAAGTGGTAGCTGGCTTAGAGATGGTAGCAATGGCATACCAATGACATACCACATCACCTGTGTCATCTTTCCCTGACTCCACCCCAGAACAACTCAATTTTCTATTTGTGGCTGCTTTTGACAGTTAATTTTAGCTCCCTATCCATGAGTTTTTCTCACTCCCACCTAGTGCTAAGAGGCAGGTTCCCCTTTCTACCTAATGAAAGCTGGCTTCCTTCTCTCTAAAGATATGTTTTGTCGTGATTTCAGGTTTGAGCTGGTTCTTCCAGTTCAACTTCTGAACTTTGTGTGGACCCTAACTGTCTTGGGTTTTTGCCCTGTGCTGCCTGTATGAACCAAAACTCTGGTCAACTGCACCTCAAACTCCCAGAGCAGATCCTTGCTTTAGCATTTGCTTCTTTGAACCTAGTTGTCCCTGAATGCTAAGTACAACGCTTACTTGCCAGTTTAGCTAAGCATTAAATAAAAATGCCCAACCTTTTAGGTGTTTGTAGTTTTTCTAGAAATCTAGTCTTCTGTAATACCAGAAATGGAAGTTGTAAAGTCTTTCATTTTCTTCTAATGTGCTTTTTGACCTATGAGACATCTGTCACTTCTAAGTTGCTTTGATGCTTTTGTGAGCTCCTCCATAATTCTCAACACTAACTGGATACCATTTCCCTTCAATTCTACTGAAATTTTAAGGTCCAATCACATTGGAGCATAAAACTCTTAGTGTGGATTTTATTAATACACACTCATTTAACACTTTACTATCTTATTCTTTCCATTAAACAGAAGAGTGTCTTATCTACTTGTTCTTGTCTCCCTTAGTTTCCCTCCTAGGGAACTGAACACTAAATGAATTCTACTTATGTCTGTCATTAGAAGTCCTGTTTAGTACCCATTAGGACAGGCATTGGTGGTGTATCAGGCAATAATGGACTGGCAAATCTTGACTGAGTTTTCATGAATGCATGGAAGAAACCTCGATTGGCAAACTAAGACTGCTTTGAAGGTTGGAAAGAAGTCTTTGTTCTCACATTTTTCTGAAGTGAGAGAAAGTTTGCCCTATTTCCATCATACAGAAGCCATATGATGCTTATTCTGTAAGTGGACCCCGAAGATGTGAATTTGATTGCAAGTAGTTTATTTGGGAGATGTGGGAAAGCTGGTAGAATAGGGAAGTGAAAGGTGGAGAGGAAGACATCTAGTATTGGTGTATTATTATGCCAGCCACCACTGGAAACTAACCTAAGAAAACTCTGGGAAATGGTATAGAATACACCTAGGAATTGTAACTGAGGTGCAAAAGGAGCTGGAGTATCCATTGCTGAGAGGGGCTCAAGTGGGAGGCTTCTAGCAGATGAGTGAGCAAAGTGGTGATAGCCAGGGATAAGTTCCCCTCAGGACAAACCCTAGACAATGACCCAATATGGTGATGGTGTACAATGGTACCATTGTCACCCTAGGCAGGACTCAGCTAACAGGCTGTGAAGCTTTGTGAGGGGCTGGCAGAGACTGTTAGGTTAGCATGATGGTCTGATAACACCCTATACCCAATCCAGCTTCCTTTACTCCTACACCAGAGGTGTTGGTCCCCAATAAACCTTATGCAACCATAACTGTCAATATCTGCTGCCAGAAGAGCACAGTTTGTAACAACTTGCTTACCTGAGCAGGGCTGATTAGACTTTTCTATTGCTACCTAAGGTATTTCTGTTACACATGTTCAAACTTTGTCGCCGCTGGGATCATCAGGCACCCAGGTCTTGACGGGCCACACATGTTGCATAGTTAGTTGGTGTATCAGGGTCTGCAGGGACCCAGCAAAAATCCTGAAGTGGCTTTTCAAATGGAGCACACCGGTATACACGATTAGCACATGTGTCTTGGGGCTTGCCAGAGGCTCCATTAGCATCCTCTTTCCAACAGACACCTCAAACCCCAGTGGATCTGCAGAGCATAAGGAGCAGGGAAGGGTGTCCCACAACCTGGATGAGCTGCAGAGCTTCTCTTGTTCTGAGCCCGGCCCTTAGCAAATCAGATAACTCACAGCTACCAGTTTAACTACTTGGAATTGATTCTGTTGTCTTCCAGCTGCTATTTTTGGATATCAGATGCTGAAAAGTCAATACTTCATTGTAAAGATCCTTTTTTTCCGGAAGTGTTTTATCAATTCTTCCTGGATTGATACTAATTTTCTTGTAACTCTCCTCAAGCCTCTTCATCTTTCAGTTTACTGTTTCCCTGTTTCAGACAAAAGCTTCTAGCATCTGTCTTCCTACAGAGGCTCCACTCAAAATCCCTAGGGTCTGCATTTGAATAGGTAAAAATCATTTATCCCCAGATGTTCCTGTACCAGAAATTGCATCCCTTCTTTGTTTTCCTGCTCTTGGGGTCACTAGTATAGAGTGAGCTGTTTGGATCATGTGTGGTCTTTGAACTTCACTTCTGTTCCCCAGTCCTTGTTCTTGCCCTTTGATCTCAGGGAGCCACTGAATTACCCTGTGTAGAACTGTTCTTCTCCCTCATCCCATTTTCCTGAAGAGTGTTTTTGTGAACACTTGTTCCCCAGTTATTACTAGGAAATGTCTTGCCAATAGTCCTGACCTTATTCATAGTTAATCTCAAACTAGACAGTAGCTGAAGTGTCTAAATACAGGTTTCCAACTCTCACACTGCCAGACCCATTGAGGCCTTATCACTTACGTGATCCTTTCTAACAAATTCCATTCCCCATCCTCATAAACCTTAGTAACCTGGGGCAGATGGAAATGTGAAAAGAATATTTAAGAGTCCCAACTTGGATTTGGGAATCATAATTTATGTAAGAAATTGTATGATTCTAATTGGAGTCAACAGGATCCCAGGAATTTGCAGAGGAGGTAATCGGTAGATTTCACAGCACAGGGATGCCCAGGTCCAGTCTGACTGGGTTGCAGGCCCACATTTAGGAAGACATGGCTGTCTCCTAGGGGTGCTCTGTCTCCTAGGCATCCAGGCAGCTTTGGGCAGTAGTCTGTGGTATGTGGGTAGCTTATAGCAAGAGGAGGCCCTGGATGTGGGAAATACTCCACATGATTGGTTTCAAAAGTTTACCTTCGACCAGATACCAATATAAGTGCATGTGACTTAGCAACTTCTACTGCCAGTGGTGTTTCAGTTTGAAGAATCAAAGATGGATCCTAACTGCTGATTCTGAATCACAGAAAATCCAGTAAAAGAAGGAGTGAGACAGACTCCAGTTAGAATCTGCTGCTGAGTTCCCTGTTGCTGTGAGGCAGCAGTATGTGGAGTTCAGGCAGTGTCAGTAAGTGAAACCAAAGTCCCTATCCAGGAAAGCTATGTCTTAGTGGACCTTGTGAAGGTCTTAAGGGCAGATGACTTCACTGCCTGAAAACCCTGAGGTCTGGCATTTGTGTTCCTTCACTCTAGGTCAGTCTGAACTCAGGTAATGAGAAAGCAGCAGGTATACCTGCAAACCACATACATTGTCTCTGGGCACCTCTCAGTACCTTTGGAGGTTGAGGGTAGCAACATTTTATCTAATCACTGTATGTTACTATAGAAATAGACTCAGCATATTGGCCTAGAGACTGTAGTCCAAACACTGTTCCCTGTGGGCCTGGTTTAAAACTAAGGCTTTGGCTAAAGACACGTGGGCCCATGGTCCATCCTGCTTCCTGTTCCTGCTTATACCTATATCTTTGATGGGATTAAAGATTTCCTTTTTATAAATTTTTTTTATTCCTGCCATCACTTTTTCTCTTTTAAGCTGCACTTCAGCTTACATCGCTGTATAGATGCCATTGATCCTGTTCCCTTTTTCTATTCAAAGCTCTTATAAGAAAATGCTAACGATGCAGCTGTAGCTAAAACCTTTTACTTGATCCTAAAGCTTAGAGTTTATTCCTCAAAATAGATCACCTCCCAGAAAGACAACTTTTCTCAGCAGGAATATTACTACTTAAATTTCTTGAATTTTCATGTAAATTGCCCTGTCACTTAGTTTTTTGTCTTTGTGAATTTGGTGAATTTTGAACAGAATGAGCCAATTCTTGGGCATGAAAATGAGGTAGGGGCCATGACAACCAATAGACGTGGCCTGAGGGCTAGGAACTCATTCCTTAGGTGAAACCAGGAACAAGTTTTCCAGATAGTTGCTGATACGTAAACGACTAGGAATTCTAGGCCTTCTGTTTTTGACCTCTTGTGGGTATAACTCCACACCATCCATGTTGGAGAAAAGTTTGTATTTCAATACAGGTCTGATCTCTGTATCTATAGTGACAATTTAATGTTTGGTATACAGTCTTGATAAGAATTGTTCATTTCTTTCTCTTACAAAGGTTCAGGCTGTTGAGCACATGTAGGTGCTTCTATTTTGTCCTTTTGTGTGTTCATAACATCTCTTCTCTTCCTAGTGCCTTCTTTCTACTTCCATCACTTCAAAAACAAGAGTTTAAGAGCCTTTATTTCTAACTGTGGCTCTAAAGCTGCCTAACATTTGTCTGTGCTCTGGAAGTCGATGAGGATCTCCACTTAGCTGTCCCTAAAGCCAGCTCAGCTGTCTCTGAGCCTAGAGGAGCCCTTCAAAGTTTGCCTTCCCTTACTAGGGATCCATGTAGCCCTTTTCTTGAGTGCTTGATTCTCCAAGATCCTGCTCTTTCTTGGGAAAAGTGCCATCTAAACACTGAGGTAGGGTTTTTTTTTTTTTTTTTTTTTTTTATATATTACAGGCCTTAATAACACATTCTGGAATGATAGAGTGTGCAACAAGTTAATGTCACTGCAACACTCAGTATTCCCTTTTCTTAAAGACACCTTCCTCCATCTTCAGCATTAGAGCCCTTTAAAACTTTTTCTTTTATTGATGGGTGTATGTTAGTATATCATCATGAGTTTGTTTAGGGTTTTCTCTGCATTTTATGGTTAAAATGCAATGTATAAATTCTATTTAACAGCCAGCATTAGGTTTTGAGTAGAAGGAAAACATACCTGGCTTTAGTAAGAGAAACATACAAAAATGTTTGGCTTTATCTCATGGTATATGGTATTTAAATGAAAGAAACCACTTAGACTATGCATGGTCAAATATTTTTATGTCTCTGTACCCAGTTCCTGGCACAAATCTAAAACTCTTGGAATTTCCTGAGCGATAGGAGTGTCTTCTGTTATTCCTACCAACCCTTCTTGATCACACCTGAGTTCATGCTAATGAGGTGACTTAGAATAGTCCCCCTAAAACAACCTTAGGAGGGGACTGGTCACCAGAAAGAAGTAATTAGAGGGTTGGATCTTTCATCTCTACCTAGTGACTTTCAGAAAAGGGAAGTGGGGGCTGGAGATTAAGTTCTATATCTCTTGAATAATGAGATCTGATGAACTTCTGCATTGGTGAACACATGGAAATGCTTGGAGGTTTGCATACCCAGACAGGGCATGGGAGCTCTGTGCGACTCCCTCTGCCCTAAACCTTACCCTATGCATCTCTTCAGTTTAACTATTCCTGACTTATATCCTTTATAATAAACTGGAAAGCATTAAGTATTGAGTTCCATGAACTAATCTAGCAAATTATTGAACTTGGGGGGGGGGGTAGGAAAACAATTTATAGCCAAGTTGGACAGAAGTATGGGTTGCACCTCAACCTGTGACTGGTGTCTGAAATGGGGGCAGTCTTCTGGGACAGGGTCCTTTAACTTTTATCTGACAATAACTCCAAGTAAAAGGTGTCAGTTGAGTTGTTGGACACCCAGTTGGTGTTGGAATTGTTTAATATCAGAGAACAACCCAGACAATACATGAAAAAAGATGGTCATGTTAATCCTATACTGAAAGCTAGGTTTGGACAGAGTTAGAAATGTAAGAATGTCTAAGCAAGACTTTTGGCAGACCCTTTCAGAACATGGCTTTACACTGAGCTTGTAAATGCCATACATAGTTATATTTCTTGAAAAATGGAAGTGACCATTGTTCTCATGGAATTAAATGCTAGTTTTTTAGTCTGAGAATTTCATTCGGGGGCAGAAGTGCCCAGCAGCATATGACTCATCCCTGTGGAATAAGAATGTCATTAATGGTTCAGTCTGAGGAATATTGGTAGCCTTGTCAAACTAACCAATTATACACAACATGTTAGACTGAACAGCATCCCTTAAAGAGCTACAAACAGTAGTTAGTATGATGTGTGTGAAATCATTTCCTTCATTGGTTCCTGACAATAGTTTGCAAGTTGGCTTTTGCAGGCTTTTGATGGTATGTAACCTGCTGCCTTGCAAGACAGATCAGCATTTTTAATCTTTGATCAAGGCATCTAAGGTTGGGCCATAAGATATAACACTTCAGTTCTTCCTACCAAAATTTTAGTGTCATTTATGTCCATGGTGTGAGACTAATGTACTGAGTTAATGAATCCTAAACTTGAGCAGGTGGATATACATAAATGTTTCCATCTCACTGGAAACTCCATGATTGTCTTGCATATCGCACTAAATGCTGTAGTTGCATTTATTTTGTACCTTCATAGGATTAGGATTCAATCTTAAAGATTGTCTCATGCATGTGCTAAATGAGATTTATGAGTGTCCTTTGAGCCCTGAGTACATCTTGTCTTGCCAACATACCTTATTGACTGTGCCTATTGGATACACGGACTTCTGTGTTGGGCACCCTGAGATAGTTCATTCCTATCCAATTAGTTCAAGCAACTTTGAGATTCCATGTCTCTTCACTAGAAGGCCTAATTCTGGACTTTTTCTTAAGAAAACCAGGAGAAAGTAAATGGGAAAAGGCATTTGTAACCCTCTGTCAAAGCTCATCTGAGGTGGATACTGGTAGAAGCCCTAATTATGATTGAAACCAGCAGCACAGACAAAGCCTACATCTATGACAGGAGATACCTTGTGGGGCTCATACCTTCATCTTGCTGGGATATCTGCATCCTTTGGGTAACCACCTCCTCTCCTGTTGTAAGTTTTCAGAGTCCTACTCAGCAATAATTATTTCTCCTTCCCAACCCCTTTCAGAAGGAAGAGTGTAGCTTCAGCCTGAAAAACATAGGTCTAGCAGTCAATCATTTTGACCATAAAATTAGTGATTGACAAAGTCTCCTAATCTAAACCTTCCTAAGTAGAAAACTGAGACATTCTCATATTTTGAGAATCTCAGTTGAAAAGCCTAATGCTTCCTGTTTATGAACTCAAAAAATTTACTGGGCACAGATATAAATCAGTTACATGATCAGTGGCTACCTGAAAGAAGGTAGATCAGTGGTAAAAAGCTAGAAGGTAGATCAGTGGTAAAAAGACACCAACAACTACCACTACCTCAGAGGATGGAACAATCCTAAATGTCTTGCTAGCAGGGAGAAGAAAATTTCCAGAATATTACATGCTAAGAGTAAGTGTCACAGAGGGCTGTTTCCTGTAGGTAAAGACATGGACACCTGGAGTTTGGACCTATAACAAGATTTCCTGGTTGGTGTTAGGATGACAGGTTTGGGAACTATTTCTGTGGCAGGTAGCTGAAAGCTTGGCATGGAGTGGCCATGTCTTGGGAGATAGGAGATACTTTATAAGTGCCTGAACAGACTCATGTGCAAGTACAAAATCCTGACCCTGGAATAAAACCATGTGCTGTCCTGGAATCTGGGTGGTGGTGATGTGATTAAAACTGAGGGCAATCTATAAGGGTTGTGCAGAGCCTTAAGAGGGTGAACTTAGTAGCTGTCCCATAGGTGAGTGGTCTATCACTAACACTGGCCGTAAAGTGGCAATTTATCAGGCTCAGCTAACAAGCAGGAGATAGAGCCCTGTGGGCCATGAGTAGAAGACTTGCTCAGGGCTAGATGTTAGGCTTCTGCATTTCCTCTTGGGCTCACTTGATGCACTGTGAGTTGTCTAAGATAGGTTACTAGGAAACCATTTTGGGGACATCCTTACTCTAGTCCAAAACTCTGGAGAGATTCCCAAACATTCTATTTTTTCCTTGGAGCCCAAGGACAATGTGGCAAAGCTACTTCCAGAAGGCCCTAATCATTGGGTCTTGTATAGATCCTAAGTGGAGTTGCACTAGAATGTTCACCCTGGGAGTTCTTGGAGGGAATAACATGCCCAAGCTTCAGCTATTCTCATGAAATGCTTCCTCTTTACTACTTTTGTAGTTCTCTTAATAGCTATGAACATCGACATGTAACTCCCTGTACCATCTGCTCTCCCAGGAGAGCCTTGGGCAGTCCCATAGTCTTCAATCCCAGAAGGCTTCCACTATCCAGGCTCTCCATATCCCAGTCTCAAATCTTCCCCTTGTTGGTGCTCACTAATGTGGAAGTTGTACATATCTCCTTGTTGGTTGTTCCTAAAATAATTGCTTCCTAGCTTCTACCCCCTCCAGGCCTAGAACACTAGTGTTCTCCCAATCTGTGGTGGTGGCTTCCAGGAGTACCTGGCTTTCTCTTCTCCAAAATATTAAAGACTATTTTATCTTCTCTGTAGTTCTAAGCAGGGTTTATGCCTCAAACTAGACTTAATATTTCTGAGGCATTTTATTGACTCATTTTAGATATTTCCAACTTCTGATGTCTGGGTTAGGATAACAGCAGCCCATGTTCACAATACCAGTTTGAATCTAAATCCAAAAACAGTCCAGCTACTCTAACATGTGAATGTAGAATAAGCCTCTCTCTGACTCCAAGTCCTCTACTCATTTGCTTTACTAGTCAAAACCAAATGTGTGGCTGACACCCTCCATTCAAGAAACCCAGCTACCTTGAGGTTGGTGCCTGGAGGAAAATGCTATTAGAAGTTTCCATGGGTAATTGACACTTCTATTGGCTAGGTGAGTTTAGACAAACCTGTAGACAAACTTCTCAAGCCACACTATCAACCACACTACTTCTCTTGTTTGTTAAAATATAAAACAGAAAAAGCATACAAATAACATGTAGACCTCAATAGCACTGTGGAGGGTCTTTGAAGCTTCTGGTCTGAGGTGAACTGGCCTCTCCTTCACTTTTGAAAGCTCATGTACCCTCCACCCAACTCATCTAGTCTCTGAAGACTTTGGCTGTTGAATGAAAATGTGTGGATAAATTGGGATTTTGAAGAAATAAGTGTAGGGAAATTGCTACTTAAGTGATGAGAAAACAAAGTATAAACTAATCCCTCCCATAGTAGATGGAATATTTCCTACCATGGGTTCCTGTAGCTCCTGGAAGCCTAATAGTTTTGCCATATGATTCTTTTGTCTTTGACTGGAAAACTTCCCAGATTAAAATATAATTACAGAATAGCTTTCATTCCGGTGAATGTCAGAAGTGACATTCTCTAATTTTTTTTTCCAACAACTGGAGTCTCAGCTATGTGGCCAGCATGACCAGACTAAGCTTTTTATCTCTGAAAAAGGAGTTCCTATGAGTACAGTTATATCTTCATGTTCTGAAGGCATCCTTGGCAAGAGGCTTGCATTCCAGGATCCTTGGCTCATGGGGAATTGGCGAGTAGACCAGCTCATTCTGGCAATTGCCTCTTGCTCTCCACCACCACTACCACTCCCGCTTAGATGGTGTGATGGTAGCCATGCTGAGCCCTGGCCCTTACACCTGGGAAGTCCCCTACCTTCTGCTCTTGAGGACTTCCATCTTGCTTGTTTTGGGCCTTTCCTAGGTGAGTCACTCTTACCAGGGTCCTGAACTGGTAAGTGGTAAGTTGTCTCCTGTTTCTCTTTTAACTCTTTAAACTGCTTCTCCTTCATCACCATGGAAACTATTCTACTATGAAGATGCATGATGATGCAGAAAGAATTAGAAGCAGTAAGTCACTCACAGTAAAACCACATTTTGGCTAAACTTCACACCAGGGCAACTCACCCTGCCCCTCTGATAATTTTCCTTTCTCACCCTCCCAAGTAGGACAGGTTGTCAGAACTTAGTCGGCCTCTGGCATTTTTCAAAAATCCTGCCAGTTTTAAGACGAAACATATTCTGTCCCAGGACTATGCTCTTCCTACCCACTATCTTCAGAGAGCCATCTTGCTGGTGGTGCCCCCTCTCTGCATGACTCCCCTCCCACTGTATACATGAGCCAGTAGTAAACCCTTGAATTATTTGGTGACTGGCTCTAGTGTTGTATTCTCTGTAAAGAGAAAGCATCAGACCTGGTGGAGGACCAAGCTGAACCAAAACGAGGCCCTCTGTACCTCAGGAAGAACTGCTATTGTGATCACTTTGAAGACATTCTTCAACTATCCTCTTTGAGGGCTCTGGGATTGGCTTCTGAGTTGCTTTTCTATGATCTTTAGCTTGGACAATAAGGATGATGGTTCTTGGGATTTCAAACTTTGCAAATCTGCCCTTTCTTGTTACTCCAAGTCTTCATGACTGTTTTCCAATGATAGAGGTTTGGAGGTGTTGCCTTTACAACTGCCAGACCTTCTGTATACTCTGGATCGTTCTCCTGTGTGGATCTGAGTTGAGTTCCTTGTTCTTAAACTGTACAGTTTTCTGGATACACAGGTCTAGTGAAATAACCTAGCCAAGGGCTCAGGCATCTGTGATAAATCAGATTTGAGAACTCAATTCTATGCTTCAGTCTTTTCTATACTCAAGAACTACACCTTAAAAAAAAAAACCCAAGGGGCTTCCCTAGTGGCGCACTGGTTGAGAATCTGCCTGCCAATGCAGGGGACACAGGTTCGAGCCCTGGTCTGGGAAGATCCCACATGCCGTGGAGCAACTAGGCCCGTGAGCCACAACTACTGAGCCTGCGCGTCTGGAGCCTGTGCTCCACAACAAGAGAGGCCGCGACAGTGAGAGGCCGGCGCACCGCGATGAAGAATGGCCCCCGCTCGTTGCAACTAGAGAAAGCCCTTGTACAGAAACGAAGACCCAAAACAGCCAAAAATAAATAAATAAATTAAATAATTAATTAAAAAAAAAAAAAGACCAAAACAAAAAACTACACCTTTAACATTTTCGTGGGTAGGAAAATAGAGACTCCAGCCTGTAAGGAAGATCTAAATGGGAAGGATCTTTGAGCAAGCTGAAACAGCCCGAACATCCTTCAGACTGTTCTGTCTTGCATAATATTAAATGATGGCTCTAAACATATACATAGGCTTTTCACCTGAAAAGGAATATATTAGAAGCTGATACTATTTATCTTCATGGTATTGATTATGCAAATAAAACAACATTAAATGTTTACTAGTGACTTTCAAAACAAGTGATAATTTATGAAAGTTTAAATATTCCTTCTCTATACAGAATCCAAATTGTCTGATTCTTATCCACTCAATTCTCAACATTTGAAAATCTCTCTTTTACCCAGTAAATAGTCCAACCCTGTTCCCCAATGATAGTGCTCTGTTATCACTGCTGATAATTCCATTAACACAGAATGAATGAACCAAGAGAACCATGGGAAAAAGTATGGAGATTTGAACAACGCTTCAATGACTGTTACCACAATTGTATAGAAAAGAAACTAAAGGCTTAGAGGTTGTTACTGCCCTTGAATAAGCAGTAACCACACCACACGAGGGCTGAGAATATTATCTCAGCCTGGCACTGTATTAGTCAAGGACTACAAGAAAAAGCAAATAGCATAGTCAAATTGGGACAATTCAGTGAAGCTCTTATTGACAAAGGGATGAGCTTGCAGAGGAGAATGCAATAACCCAGAGCTAGTAGTAACCAAAGACTTAACAACCAAAGATGTAACACCCCAGGCTTACAGGAAAAAGGAGGTGTGTATACTAGATTCGGGAGAGAGGGGTTGGCTACCTTGTGAGAAATAGGAACCTTTTGTTGATGGATGAAACTTCTGTTCACCAGGGGGTGCCAAAGGAATAATTGCCCTGATATTCCCCTTTTCCCTGTTGACATCTTGCTAAGACTCCCCCCTGACCCAAATCAGATAACTGAGTAGTCCTGTAGGAAAAATGTTACAGGTTAACCTCCTAACAGGGAACAGAAAGCAGGTTACAGAGTGGCAAGCAGAATATATCCAGCATAGGCACATAATAGCTTTCTGATACAGTCTTAGCAACTCAAGTGCAATTTTCAAGCATAAGTTTAGACCCTCCTAAAAGTAGCCATATCAATAGGTTGCAAATAACTCTGAAAAGCTTATTCATTCTTGCAAGCTGTCTTTCCAGCTTCAGCTGCCATATACTGTATCTGCAGTTTGTCATATCCTACTGGGACTAGTTTGAAAGAATCTCTTAAACCACTTGCTTGAACATTTTTGATGTGCTCCTCTAATCTTTATTTTTTATCCCAAAGTTTCATATCCAGCAAAAGGCAAGACTTGGCTTCCTTTCTTTGATACTGTGAGGGTCTTTCACCTTATTTATGTTCACTATTCTCTTCAGGTACAAATAAGTCAATCTTGGCATCATCTCTCATCTATGGCTCTACTTTCCATGATGTCCTTACATGTTTAACAAAACCTACACTTAACAGTGTTCCCACTATAAAAATAAGCATATCATCACCCTGCATTTCATGGTATGTGTTGGCATCTGGTGGGTTATGGATTGCATCAGTACTGCAACATCAGCCTGAGTTGGTATATACTCCTTCATATAGGTCATACTAGCCATAAAGTTGAGCCACATGTACTAATGGGGGTGGAGTGGGAATCCTGACTCTCTGAAATCCAAGTTGGTGGCTGTCTTTGGGTGGAGGGCAGCAGTAGAGGAACAAAAATCCAATTATCCATAAAGGTCTCTGGTACCTGTTCCTTTAATAAATAAAAATTTGGTATCAGTTATAGATAAACCACATTTGAATTCTGAGGTAACTGTTAAAACTAAAAATGTTGGTGTTTCAAGTTATATTAGGAAATAATCCTTAGTTTTTAACAATTGTGTGAACACTTAGGTCTCTTGTCCCCCTTATCCCTCAGCACAAGGCACCAGTAGCTACTAGTGACCCAGGTCCTCTCTCTTTGGAGTAGAGGTGGTTGTGTCTTATTTTAGGACTATACAGACCATTGGATGGAAGAACTGAGCTTGCTAGACTTACATATTGCCAAGGAGCAACTAAGAGCTCACACTGATCCTGTAGTTCCATGAGATCTTGACCTGTTAAGGGATAACTGAAGTATCCGTAATAGTCTGGAATACATAAGATACTTTCAACTTGTATATAACAGAAATAAATCCTGTCAGACAGTGATGAGGTCTGCACAGATTTCGAAAAGAGCACTCTTCTGTAAGAGGGAATTCTCTTGACTTTGGTAGTTCTCAGAGAGGCTACTTTATCCTGTCTCCTATTAAAGATTCCTTGGGACCCACCTTGAACTGCCTGTTTCTTACATCTGGCTAACATCTGGCGTTGCCATATGAGTCATTGGGTTTTATTTTCTCTCATAACCCAGAAGACACTGGTTGGGTTAAAATCTTCTGGGTCCTGACAAGGATCCAGTAGTTCAGTGGGAGGATCCTCACTCCAGGACCTTCATGGGAGCACTGGAAACAATCTGAAATCTCTTTCACCAGATCAGAATAAATTATGAAGCTGTTTCAGACCCAAGAAGGAATTTAGAAGTTCAAAAGTTTTATTGAGGTTAACAACTAAAAGACAGAGGGAGGGACAGGATCAGGTAGAGAGAACCTTTACACGGTTTACACCTTTACACTGTTTTATAGGTCTAACACTTGTGAAAAGAAGTGGGGAGGAGGACTCGAATAGAGAGGGCTTCAGAACTGCAGTGCAACTTAGAAAGTTTCAGGCAGCCCAAGAGGGAGCTCCAGCACAAGGACTGCCTCTAGAAGAATCTTCTCTGAATGGAAATGACCAGGCCCTACTTCTCCCACAGTGCCCAATTACTGGGTAGGAACTTTTGGGAAGAACATGACCTCAGCTTGAACACTATTGGGTCCTGGAGGAGCTGCAGCTGGAAGTCAGTTTTTCTGGATGGGAGATCTGAGGAGGGTACCTCTGTGGCTGCCACATAAGCTAGAGTGGAAGACACTACGTGACAATATTACTGACTTGCCAAGAACTACTGCATATGGTAAATTGAGCAAAGTGGCCAGACAGGATTTCTTTGCACAGGTCTAGACTAGAACATTTGGCTGTCAAAACTGAACGTAGAGTTTAGCTCCAAATTCCCAGTTGGCAGGGAGAGGGATCTCTGAATTGAGAATTACCTTTTGGAACTGACCCTTTAAGCCCAATGAGGGACAAATTTTTATATAAACTCCTCTGCTTAGTCACTGGACATGGGCTGTTCACCTAAAGGGTTTAACCTTAGGTGGCATAGCTCCCTGCCACAGAGTTTCAGCCTGGAGGAGTTGATGGCTGAAAGCTGTCTACTGAGTACCTTCTCTGTAGCTGGGCAGTAAGCCCTCCAAGGGAGAGGATCTAGGTGGTGCGTCTTGGTGTTTATCACAGCCAGTGTCTCATCCATAGGGAAGATTGGCCAAGTTAATCCATGTTCCTTGAGCTGTTTAGGGAAAGATTACTCTTGATATCAGCCAATGGCACAGATGGAAAATACCTACATCCATCCCCAGTGTGATAGTATCTAGGGAAAATCACTGTTAAGGCATTACAGTAGTCAGACTTCAGTTATACCACAAGGCTGCCACTCATTTGGCAAAAATGAGTCCTGTAGTATTGTGAATAGCTAGCACAAGTGGTCTAGTGTGTGCAGTGATAAAAGGAGGATGGTCACCGAGACACATACCATGAGATAAGTGTTGCTAAGTGGGCTTGTTAGAGCTTCCCTGAGAACAGCTTGCTATGTGAACCCAAGTAACTACAGCCACAAGAGGCAAGAAATTTATTCCAGTCCAGAGCATAGATACTAGGGATGGTTGAAAAAGAGACGGTATCAGCCCCCTGATTTTGGTACAAGGGGTCAGGGATACTTAATATACATATAAATTCACATTTAAAAAGTAATATACGGATAACAGAATATGAGGATATGTTTAGCTACAAATAATGAAGTGACTCTAACGTATAGCTAGTTGAAGGATAGATTGAGATTTCAGCCTCCTTGAGACTATACACTGGCGATCTCTTACACTGAAATGGTATTATCAGCCAGTCTACTCATAAGCTGTAAGCAGCAAGAGTTGAATGGACAGATTCTGAGCATGCCATAGACGTAGCCCAATTGCCATCTTCTAAGTTCTCAATTCTATATTTGACCTAACTTTTCTTTCTTATCTAGAACATCACTTAATTCATTAAAAACTACTGACTCTTGGGTATAGGCTCTTTACCAGTCATGGCCAGAGGGAAGATGTGCTTTGCAATCAATAGTTGTGAAGTTTTGTAAAAAAAATTTGAGATTGGGGTTGAACCATGATTCTGATTTTTGAAGGACATACTTATTAGTTTAGAATCACAAGTGGTGACAACAGACCACAGATTGGTCACTAATTCCTTTGAACAATTTTCATAATTTGGAGGGGATATATCCTTTAAGTATTTTCAGCCCACTGTGGGCCTTTATTCTTTAAATGCAGTATTTTTCCTAATTGCCAGATCCTGATGCACAAGATGAGGGTTCAGTCAGTGGGTACATACTGTGTATCAGCAAACCACCATAGATCCTGGTGATATGCTGACATGAGAAATATCCCTGAATGGATTTCTCCATCCCTAGTTCCATCCCAAGGTCATTTTAGCCTTGGTCAATTTGGAATATTTCATTGGAAACTAGAATTGTTAGTACTTCTAAACAATAACTTTAAAAGCTGTGTAATACAATGCACTTTAAGCTTTAAAACGTTGACCACATTCTATTCTACTAAGAGAAGGGACAAACAGATCATCCTATTTGGTGACCTAACCCCCTTTCTTTGAAGCCTGAGGCTTCAACTCTCTGAGAAATAGAAGTATCAAAGGTGGCCTTAAGGAAAGGAAGGTCTGGACTAAGGCTAGGTTGGTCTGAGCTCAAGTTCCATCACCCACTGTTCTAAATATTATTGGAAAAGTTGTAAGCTGAATGAAGGAACATGTACTAGCCCCATTCATATCCAGGCTGTTGGAGGGCTGAGGTTATGGCAGGCTGCAGTACATCCTAGATGGACTGGAAGTGCAGGACCCCAGGGGAGACCATTGAACCTTAATGGGACCAGAGTCGTGGTATGCTACAGATACAGAAAACTTAAAGGAGCTGTCAGAAATTTGGGTAGTGACTGAGAGATCTAGTTAGGATTCCATGCAAGATGGCTTGGCTCATGTGTAGTACCAGTTAATGTACTCTCTTCTCCTGACATACTTTCACTGGTAAATTGGGAGAGTGAACAACTAGACCACCATCCTGTGCAAGGGACCTTGTTCTCTACCTACCATCAGTGGTGAGATTCTCATTGTAAGCCAGTTGGCAAGTGATGTAATCCCCAAATCCCATCTAATTACTGCTCTCTTGTTCACTCTTCCTAGTTACTGTTGCAACTTGGGTTCCCCCTAGGTTGCAGATCAGAGATGAATACTGATATGCAAGATGTCTTTTGGGTAACATTGTACCACAAGTTCTCCCTCTGCCCTTTCCTGCTTCCTTCTACACCCTTCTAGAGGCATAGATCCCAAAAGACCCTCAGCTATTCACAAGGGAAACTCTAGAGCTAGAATGCCTTTTGGATTTGTTCTGAATGAATTTACATGGCCATACCTTTATCTTGCCAGGTAGGTTGGTCACTGGATGCAGGTCAATCTGGGAAGATACATGACCTTAGGCATGAGGTGGCCCTCTGCAGCTGAAACAATCCATGCAGGGGCTTATAAGGGCTGCCTTTACCACACCCAGAAACAGCACGCCCTTTGTGGAAGGATCCTGCACTGGATCAGTGCCCACTATACAGTGGATGCAGTTTCTTCCACTGAAGGCTTCATGGCATCACTGCTAGGGCATGGTAAATATTCTGTCTGGAGGCGAAGTCTGAAAATAAAGTAAGCAAAAGTGGTAACATCACACTTCTGGTGACCTTTATAAACTGGTTGGCAATTTAGAAAAACTGGCAGATTATTCCAAACTGGATTAACACAGTATATATGTATACAATATGTAGAAAGACTCTTGGCTTTGTATCATTTCTGGTGGGTCGTGTGTACCAACTGATCTCTAGTCTATAGTGTCCTATCCTATGGCTCATCCAGGATGGGTCCAATGCCTGAGAGCTGATTTTTAAAGCTTGACCTGGGTTACTGATGGCAATGGATGGAATGTTTCAAGAATCAACCTGGCTGACTTTTGCCCCTATGGCCAGAAAATTCACATGGAAGAATGTAACCCCTTCCCATTGTTACTAGACAGAATAGAATACTACTGGCCTGTCTCTAATCCCATTCCTCAAAGACAAATGGTCATACCTAGTATTCCAGACTGTGGTTACCTTAGTCTGAGTTCTCCCACAGGAGCAGAGCCTGAAACAAAGATATGGGTGCAGGTGGTTTAACGCAGCTAAAGTAGGTAGTGTGAAGGGATGAACCCCAATATAAAGGTACATGGTGAGGTCCTGACACAGTGCACCTTTACCTTTGCTCTCCCCTTCTCTGAGCTTCAGAGTCCATACCCTGAGATTTCCTGGAGCCTCAGCTGAGGTGCTTTATACTCTGAAAACTATAAAACTATGCTAAGAAATGTTGCCTAGAAGACCAGATCACAAACAGCATCCTCTTGTTTCACATGTCACTGTATTTGGCATCTCTCCTCAATCACTTATTAGTGAGTGTCTCTAACACAAGGCTTTATATTGTCAGATTTTTCTAAAGATGCTCACCAGTCCTAGAATGAATTCAAATCACTGGGCCCCTATCAGTTGCTTTTGGCTATATGAAACTAACAGAATCAACCAAACTTAAAACCACAGGTATTACTGAGGACTTAGAAAGTGGGAAATATTGTGTTACATTCCAAGGGATAAGATTGATAATTGTGCCCTTGCCTTGAATTCACCTTGCAGTCCTCTTTAAAATAAGAAGAACTGGCAATCTTGAAGATTCTGTGTATGAAATATGAATTATAAAATGTCTGGAAGATTCTGTATCCATCACTGATCTTGGATTAACAGCAAGTAAACCTGATTCAGAACAGGGTATTGTGACAGGGACATCATTTGCTTCAAGTCCCTTTGCAAATAGATCACAGGTTGAGTTTAGGGGTTCACAATGATCCCAAGTGTCCCATTGTATTCTCAGTTGTTGGATAGAAGTCACTTCTGTACTCAGAGTAGGAATTGTGTATCTGGACAATTGAAACCATTCATGATTTCCATTGTAGGTTGTGCTGGTCACTATGACTGGGGGCATGCAGTTCAGAGTTCGATCTCATATTGTAAAATATCCTGATTTTTACATGTTTATCTGTACGTTTTTTACCCTTTGAAAGGACCAAATTGGCTTGAAACAATGGTAGGAAGTTACACAAAACTGTAATTTAGGACAGAATCTGGTATTGGTTTTAAACCATGTAAGAACTAGGCATGGTAAAACATGTCTCCACAACAAACTGAAAATACTGCAAGAAATGGTAGTATTTTTCTCAACCTTAGTATTTACATCAATTTGTATAACACCAGGTCCTGTAAGTAACAGATGCCAAATGGGATTAAAGGTGCAAAGATCTGGAGGGAACTGCTTGCCTGAAAGGAGATATGATAGAAGGCTGGGAAGGCAGGAAGAGCCAAGAGTCTCTTGTAGGTGAGACCCCAGTGAAGAAAGAAAAGATTGCATAGAGGTATCCAAGACAGCTACACAGTTTAAGGAAGGTTTGAAAATGCTGTTTGGGAGCACTTGATTTGTCAAAAGTTACCCTGTTAACCAAGAAATGGTCTACCTTAGTATTCCAGCCATGTTGTCCTTAGGTGCAGCCCTTGGGAGATGTGGCCATGGTATAAATGTAGATAGGATTTCAAGGAGCAGGAAAGCCCCAGATGTAGTAACCAGTCATGCTTAATCATTGGCTGTGAGTAGCCTGGGGAGAGAGTGGCCTTGGTATGAATGCTTCAAGGAACCTAGAGGTGTGGGAACTGGAGGTTATAACTACCCTCCTTACAGGACCTCCTCTTGCTGAGTCTACCAGTACAGTCAAGTGTTCCTATGTCTTCAGCTGTGGAAAAGCATAACATAGGCAAGCCTGGTGAGGTTATTCTTAACTAGTGGCTGGATAAATCAAGAACATTTATTGAGAGCATAATATAATAATACAGGGAGAGTCTCTTCAGAAATCCAAATTTTTACTCCAAAGGAATGAAACCATGTGCTTACCAAGTAGTTTACATGAAAGAGACTAGAAGAATCCTTATTCCAGAATCATAACATGCCTAATTTTATTTAACCACTGCTGCTCATCCTCCAAAACTGGCCATGGTTATCTGACTTCTTACTCTAGGAACTTATGATCCCTATTCAAAGAGAATAGGGTTAACATTGCATCCTTGCCTCTCTGGAACATTCCTGGAGAGGTAAAACTTTCCATTATATAATTCAGTTGACTGATCATTGTGATTATCTGGACATGGTGGCCAAAAGAGTTCCCGAGAGAAATTCATATGACATCAACCCAGACCACCTCTTGATCTGGTATCATGATAATCCCAGGGTAAGGAAATTTACAGATCTTGAGATATTCCTGATTAAAGGTATTAACAGTTTCTTCTAGCATCATTTAAGGTTCTAGTCAATGAGGTGAATGAAAGGGATCAAAAAAAAAAAAAGAAGTGAAGAAGCTAGAATGTAGGCATGGTACCAGAATGTGTAATTGAAATAAAAATTCTCAGTCATTGGTAGAACCTTAATACTATTTCCTCAGCCTGTGGGAAAGAACTATCATCATGGAAATGACCAAATGAAAGATTCTCAAACTTACCCTTGAATGGCAAAGATAGAAAAACAAATATTGCATCCTAGAAGGAATAAGTTAGATCTAATTTTCAGGTCCTGTTGTATCAGATAAGGTTTCAACCAATGGATGCCCACTATGTTTCACTCATCACTGTAAGTCCTATGAATTTTTGTGAGATACTCAGTGAATGCAAGAGAAATACCTCTGCCATCAAGCATGATGTGATATAGACTGAACATAGGTAAATTCCCTCATCAGTTAGAGTGTTCACACTATAAATGGAGTAAGATAAAGGGAGTCAGGCATGTCAGTGTGTAATAATAAAAGTTTTAAAACAGGCAGTGAGGGTTGAATTCAATGAAGGGACTCTGACCCAAAAGTAAGAGGGAGCAGTAAGCAGGTAGTTATTAGGAGGAGGCAGACAGGAGCCAGGTCTTCATGATCAGGAAGCAGAACAACTCCCAGACATTCCCAGAAGATGAGAGGTTGGAGTTGTTATCCATCTGTTTTTGTTCATTATTGAGAATTGTCACCATGGTTGTTCAACTTTCTATGCAAAATATAAACAGCTGATACCTTAAGAATTTGAAATTCATCACTTTCTGACCTAAGTTTTCTAGTCATCTGCTATACTAGGCAAAATGAATGTGTGTGTTATCCATCCATTTGAAAAAATCCAACTACCTTGAGGCTGGTGCCCAGAGGGAATTAGCTACTAAATTGATCCACTGCCACTTATTCCTTGACTGGATAATCATTCAGATGCTGACTTGTTAGGCTGCTTAGCAAATGCTTTTCTACTTCAACTTTTTATTAAGCATGCAGGAAAACATGAAATCCATTTTTGAATTAAGTGCTTTTGCTCTTCTCTGTGGTGATACATTGGAGCATTCTGATCTATTGAGAGGGAAACTGGCCTCTTTTTCCTTCACTTTACCTGTTTTTTTTTTTTTTTTTCTATCCAACATTTGAGAGAACATGCTTCTATAGTCATGGTAGGGATTGTAAAAACCAGATAATTAAATCCATTCTTGATTTCCATAATAGAATATGTCTGAAAGCCACAGTTCAGTTTCATCTCATGAAATACCTTGATTTTTAGATGATTATCTGCACTTCAGTCTATCCATTTAAAGGACCAGATTGGCTTGAAAGGCCCTGATCCTTACATTAGTTTGTATATCATAAATTCAGAACCCCTCTTGGACTTGCTATCATTATAATCATAGGGGGAGGGAGTTTACAGATCTTGAGGTAAATGTCTGATTACAGGGATCAACAGAGAAGCCTCCCAGAATCAGTTAAGGTTCTAGACTTTGAAGTGAAAAAAATGCATCAGAAAACAGAAGTTGGGGTGCTGGAATGTAGAGATATAAAACCCACCAGATTGGAACTTCCCTGGTGGTTCAGTGGTTAAGAATCTGCCTGCCAATGCAGGGGGCACGGGTTCAAGCCCTGGTCTGGGAAGATTCCACATGCCGCGGAGCAACTAAGCCTGTGAGCCACAACTACTGAAGCCCACACACCTAGAGGCCATGCTCTGCAACAAGAGAAGCCACTACAGTAAGAAGCCTGTGCACCACAGCGAAGAGTAGCCCCTGCTCGCTGCAACTAGAGAAAGCCCACGTGCAGCAACAAAGACCCAACGCAGCCAAAAATAAATAAATAAATTAGTAAAAAAAATAAAAAGAAAAGAAAACAAAAATAAAACCCACCAGATGACTGTCCCAAGAAAGGCCCAGTGGACACTCTCATTACTGAAGCAATAAGAAATATACTGTTGGGAAGGAACTAGAGTCATTGAGAAACACAGTGGTAGCTGTTCTCTGTAGGTTCGGGTTGATAGTAAGAAATTACATTACAAATCTAGACTCTTCAAAGGCAGGGAGGATGATACTATCAAGAATAATAGAAACTAGGTGGCAGTGCTTAACCATCACAAGGAAGGATGGACGACCATAATGAGAGGCAAGATTAACAGGGCTGACATAAGAGTTAAGAAAATGGCAAATAGAACAAGACATCCCTAAGGACAAGACAGAATGATGTACAGACTACCAAAGACATTGCTCAGCATATATAACCAGAAGAAATCAAATATGGATGAGGCTCAGGGCAGTCATAATGGGCATGACCTCTTGCCAAGTTTCCAGATGTGAGCCCCTTTTCAGACCTAGAAATCAAGACTAAGGAGAACATGATCATCCTCTGGATGAAAGACCCTCTAACACTATAGAAAATGTACCTGGTTATGATTTCCCACTTCTTCCCCAAAGGGCCTAATCCTGCATAGCTGGGACATCAATACTGATATTTTTTTCCCAAACATTTTATGGCTGAAGCACAGGTCCCAATACAACATTGATATCTGGAGATCCACAGCATAATCATGACACTCCTGTTAAAGAAGGTGGAAATTGGAAGAAGATGTTGGACCACATCATTAATGAAAGAAGATGTTGAGACCAGGTAATCAGTGGAGTCCTGGCCAAGCCTCACTGTCCACAGACCACCCCAGTGGTAATTTCCCTGGTACCTGACTGCATAATCAATATGAAAATGGTTGGTCTCTGGCACACTTCAAATCACGTATTTTTTAGCTTGTGGGGTATGAACTGTCCTAATGGAGAAGAGCAAAAGGGAAGACTCTAAACCTTGACTTTGGTCAAGATAGAAGATCAAATACTGCATCCTGAAAGGAACTGGCAAAGACTAGTTAGACCTAATTTTTAAGTCTTGTTGTATAAGATGAAGATTCAGTCAATCACTGGGTACCTATGTGTCAGATACCACTGAGTCCTGGTGACATCTTCCTGAGAGAGAAGCAGAACTGCTCCCAGACATTCCCAGAAGATGGGAAGCAGAGGGAGTCATCCATCAGACCTGTTCCCTGTAATTGATACTTGTCACCATGGGTGGTAAATTTTCAATACTGCATAAAGCTGAATTTTCAGGAGTTTGGAATCGGTCACTTTCTGACCACAGCTTTCTAATACTCATTTTTTCTAGTAAACCAAATAACATTTCTGTCATCTTTCCATTTGAGAAATCTAGCTACCCCTGAGGCTGGTGCCAGGAGGGAACAAACTACTTGTAGGTTCCATCGGCCATTACTCCTCAACTAGACAGTCTTTCAGATTCAGACTTCTGATGTTAGCAAACAAACACTCTTCTCTTCAGTAAGTATAAGAACATAGAAAATTATGCAAAAATACAATTCCTTGAACTAAGTGCTTCTTTGTGGTGATCCGCTGGAGGGCTTCTGATCTGTTGAGAGAGATCCTGGCCTCCTCCTCCTTTATTCATGTACTTGCCCCCTCAGCTAATCCAGGCCCCAAGTGTTGCTTTAACTGTCCTGAGCACCTTGCTATGGTAGCCAAATACTTAGAACCCAAATTATGGCTTTCTTTTATATCTGTGTTAGATTTCCCCACTCTGGACAGAAGAAAGTACTGGATCAGCTTCCTTGTTCTCCCTTGGTGGGATTAGCCTTCTTGTTTCTTTTTGGTGAGATCTGTGCCTCTATCAAGGATTAATAGTTTGTTGGTACTTCTAAATACAAAGCCCATCAGCTCATCCTGGGGATTAACACATGGTGAAAGTGATTTCCCCCCAAGCCTTGTAAATTAAGGTATTCCTTTAAGGATGAATATGTTCTTAAATTTCTGTTTCTATCACTACTAATCCTTAAATTCTTGAATTTATGGCTGTGTGATAGAAGACTGGGTTCCTTTTTTTTTTTTTAACGTCTTTATTGGAGTATAATTGCTTTACAAGGGTGTGTTAGTTTCTGCTCTATAACAAAGTGAATCAGTTATACATATACATATGTTCCCATATCTCTTCTCTCTTGCATCTCCCTCCCTCCCACCCTCCCTATCCCACCCCTCTAGGTGATCACAAAGCACCGAGCTAATCTCCCTGTGCTATGCGGCTGCTTCCCACTAGCTATCTATTTTACGTTTGGTAGTGTATATCTGTCCATGCCACTCTCTCACTTTGTCACAGCTTGCTCTTCCCCCTCTCCATATCCTCAAGTCCATTCTCTAGTAGGTCTGTGTCTTTATTCCCGTCTTACCACTAGGTTCTTCATGACCTTTTTTTTTTTTTTCCTTAGATTCCATATATATGTGTTAGCATACTGTATTTGTTTTTCTCCACATGATCTGCTAAACCTATTTTGAAATATTTTTCTAACTGAAACAGAATAACTGTGGGAAGCTAGACTTCACACCTCCCATCACAGAGCTTCTTTTGAATCTGAATTAGGTGAGAAGTACCACATTTTCTCTGGGCCTACAAGGATTGGGACTGGGTCTGGAGCTGCCTCACCTCCTGCCTGGAATAGTGTGATACAGAACATGCCAAAGCTTGACCTCATCTTGAACAAGCCATGACCAAGGATGTTGGAGATGATGGGCAGCATCTGGGCTCTCCTATTGAGCGTGAGGCTGCATGTCACAGGTGGCAGAGATGGAAGAATCTGAGGAGGTTTTCAAATTAATTCCCATACAACACCAAAGAGTTTCTCATCCAGGTTCCAATAATTGTATCTTCATGTATCCTTGAAGTCCTACAGAAATCCATCTGAGGTACTCCATTTCCTTTTGGTCATAAAACTTAGAATTAGTACACTGCCCCTGAATTTTCTTTAGAAGTGGCAATTTTCTTAATGTAGCAATTCCAGGTTTTTCATGTAAACTCTGAGCTTTGTATATAGTTTTCAGTATCCAGATGTGTGGGGCAACTGCTAAACAAACTGATGTTAACTGCATCAGAGGTGATTATTGAGACAAGACTGTTGGGTAAATTGATCATGTGTTCAGTCATATTCAGGTAGGGCAAGAGATCCATTATGTGATCTCAGAGTCATTCTTTGCAGGCTCTAGTGAAGAGAAATATGGACCCCTAAAATGTGTTTTGGGATTCCATATGAGTACCTGAAAGGAACCTGGAAGAGGAATCTGCCCCTTGCGGTTATTTTTCTTATCCTGATCACTACTGCCAGCCTAAAAAATCCTATGCTGGAATTATCAACATTGGCACCAAAAGGATAAACTCCTGCCTATTTAACCCTACTGCCTTTAGTGTACCAATGCTTCAGTCAGGGTCTTCTGAGAAGACCTTCTCTGAGGGTGGGAGAGCCTTCAGAAGGGGATGAAGAGCTGAACCTTTGAAGGACCAAAGAAGGAAGGACAGTAAGAAGAGCCTCTGACTGTGTGCCATCTTTGAGAAAGTTTTCACCAGGCCAACAGGAGGCATTAGAGTTAGATTGTACAGAGTTCTGTGTTAGGCATTAGACTGGGAACAACCTAGGGAGGACATGGCCTTGACATGAATGTTGCAGTAGATCCTGGAGGTGTGGCTGCTGGAGGCTGTCATCCACCTACACAAGTCCAAGGATGCCACAATTTGCAATAAAGGTATAATCATTTACTTGGCCTTTAAGGCAAGAGAAGGGTAAACATGCTTCATCTCATGGGCCAATGGTAGATAACACTCTGTGTTGGGAGAGTCCAATATTTTTCTAAGCATTGGAGAAGAATGCTGGGTTGAATTATCAATGCCTGCTTCAGGGAGGGATGTGGCATCAGTGCTGCGCAAAACAGTTCCTTGCTTTGCCTGTTCTGAAGATGTCCATCTTAAAACTTATATCCCTCAAACTGATGAAAAGAATTAGAGTCTTAAAGCATTTCAACTCTTGTCCAAACAATGCTATTCGATGTCTTCCTAGATTTATGTTGACTTTTTATTGCTGTATCTCAGAACTACCTATACAAATCCCGTGTTGTAGAGATGCTAAAGATGTAACTAACCAGAAGAAACATAGCACAGTGGTAGCATAAGCAGAAAATGTTCGCATCCTTCTTCACTGAGAGGTCACTGACAACCAAATGTGATTCTTAATATACATTGGTATGTGTGCATATATTATGGTGATATTCAAAAAATCAAAGTTCAGTTTACATTATATATGTATCTTTTTTTTTTTACAAGGTTAAGTGATTTGGTCTACCCAATATGTTGCCTTCCCTTAACAAATCTAATCATACATGTGACTGAATACATACGAGATCATGTTCTTCACCATTGTGAAGGTTGGGAAATCATAGTATTCTCCAAGATAATATTAATTTTCCACATTAATAAGGTTGCTTATGAGCAATAAATCCAATTTGGTACCAATTTTTGAAGTGCTTAGCAATGACAACTTTTCTATCTTTCAGATTCAGAAAGAATACTTAGATTGGGCAGAATAGTATGATTTCAGATGCCACATGACACTGGAAGGCCTGAACTTTCTCTAAAATCAAGGCATATTTGTGTTATGAACTCCAGATTATAAACCTTTATGGTAAATATATATTACATTGCTTTGATTGACTTCTGAGAATTCCAAAAGGCCAGAGACCACAGGAGTGGATAGGCCAGAACCTTGTTCACCAAATCATGTATAATTCCACACTTATCAACATTTTCTCCATGCTCATCACTATCCAGCACATAAGAAAATACAGCGTAGGGCTTCCCTGGTGGCACAGTGGTTAAGAATCCACCTGCCAATGCAGAGGACACGGGTTCAAGCCCTGGTCTGGGAAGATCTCACATGCCACGGAGCAACTAAGCCCATGCGCCACAACTACTGAGCCTGCGCTCTAGAGCCTGTGAGTCACAACTACTGAGCCCACGTGCCACAACTACTGAAGCCCACGCACCTAGAGCCCGTGCTCCACAACAAGAGAAGCTACTGCAATGAGAAGCCCGTGCACTGCAACAAAGAGTAGCCCCTCTCGCCACAACTAGAGAAAGCCCATGAGCAGAAACGAAGACCCAATGCAGCCAAAAATAAATAAAATAAATAAAATTTTAAAAAATACAACGAATAACATCATTCCTGCTTTAGAACTTAAAACTTTTTATGAGGAATATACAGATGGCCAGGTGCAAGTAAAAGAATGGAAGAATGTGTTAAGCATCTGCAGAAGAATTTTGAGGAATGGAACCTCAAGGGGAAATGTGTTTGTTCCATTTGGAATATTTCATAGGAACTAGAATTAGTAGTACTTCTAAAAATGAATTAATAGCTGTCTGCAAAGTCATGTACTTAGTGCTTTAAAAAGGTTAGTTGAGGTATGGTTATCAAAAACTTAAATTCTATATAATAGAGATTATATATAATCATCATGCTGTATTTTAATCCTAGAAACTAAGAAAATACCATTTAAAGGCTTGTCTAAAAAAGGGACACCAAGGTCATCCTACTTGATGGTGACCTAACCCCATGACATGACGCCTGATGATGTTCTCTGAGGTTCTGAGACACAGAAGGATCAAGGGTGGCCTTAAGAAAAAGAATGACCTAGACTGAGACTGGGGTTGGGCCTGGACTCAAGTTCAATAGTTCCCTGTCTTGTCCTGTTAGTAGCAAAGTTGTGATTTACATGACAGGAGACACATTAGCTCCATTCGAATCCAGGCTTTCAGAGGCTGAAGCTTTGGCATCATGTGCACCAATTGGTAAGCCTTTAAAGACTATCGCTCTTCAGTCCCTGGCTTATTTAGGATGTGTCCATACCTGAGAACTTATTTTCAAGGCCAGGTCTGGGCCGTTGTTGGCAGTGCTTTTCATGTTTTTGGAACAGAGCTGGCTGATTTTGTTCTTGTAGCCAGAAAATCCATGTGGAAGACTATAAATCTATTTTACTAAACAGAATAGACTATTAGCATGTTTGCAACTCCCATCCTACAAGAAAAATGATCATATTTAGTACTCTAATTTTAAATGCCTTAATTTGGGCTCTTCCAGGAGCAGAGACTAAGATGAGAATTTAGATGCTGATAGTGTAAAGTGAGGAAAGAGTGGGTAGTGTAGAGGGAAGGAACTCAAACTTAAAGGACACGTTGAACTCCTGACACAATGCACCTTTACCTTTTCTCTACCCTTGCCTGAGTTTCCATCTATTTTCAGAGATTTCCTTGAGTCTCTATGGAGCCTTTTCTAAGACACTTCAGATACTTACAACTATAAAAAGCAATCTGGATTATACTGTCAAGAAGATAAGTTCACCCTTGAATAGGTAAACCTATGGCAGTATATCAGCCATATCTGTTATGCATGAAGTAGAGAAGGGAAAAGAGTGGGTGGGGAGAAACTCTGGAATATGTTGCAGGTCTGTTGCCTGAAACAGGAGAGAGAAAGAAGGAGAATTGCACAGGAGACTTTGACTGAGATTCCCCATTGGCTGAACAAAAACTTTTTCAGATGCATACTACAGTCTATGATTGCCCCAAATCAAGTCCTGAATCACAGGAGTGGCCAGGCTGCAGTTACCCTGCTGTACTCTGTCATTGGCCAGGAGAATGTGAGAGAAATACTGAGTAGAAAGAGTCTCAATTCAGGACAGCTTTGGGAAATTCTCACCCAGGCCATTGTTGATTAGCAGGGCAAAAATTACCCATAGACAATTCTCTCATTGAGTTTGAAAAGGCATCTGCAGAAAGATTATTGAGAATGAAACAGTTTTAGCCTTCAGGTTCCACTTGGGAATATGTCATTGGAACAGTAATTACTAGTATTTCTCAGGAATGTTTTTTAGAGCTCTGTGCAATGCCTTGCACTTTAAGCTAAATGTTGACCATACTCTAAGCTATCAAAAACTAACATTGTATATTGTAGATATTATATATCCTATATATTTGAATCCTAGATATTAAGAAAGCATTAAATACCAATAAATACTTGTCTTAAAGAAGCAACAAAAATCGTCCTATAGTGTGGTGGCCAAGTCCATTCACTTTGAAGCCTGAAGCTCTCCAAGAATCTGAGAAATAGAAGTATCAAGGGTGGCCTTAAGGAAAAAGACCTAGGTTGAAGCTGGGTTGGTCCTGGACTCACCTTCAATTGTCCCTTTTCTTGTCCTATTAGTGGCAAAGTTGTAATCAGGAGTTGAAGAGAGAGATACTAGCTCAGTTCAAATTTAGGCTGTGAGTGGGCTGAGGTTTTGGCAGGCTGCAGTACATCCTAGATGGGTTAGAAGCATTGGTCCCAGGTTTAATCACTAAACCTTAAAGGGACCAGAATAGTATCATGTTAGGGAGACAAGACCATCAGGACTTTGGTAAATGATTGGTAGGTCTAGATAAGATTCCATGCAAGATTTCTTGTACATAAGACCATTTAATGTACTCTCTTCTCACACATTCTCCCAATTTGCCACGGTGAGAGTTAGCCACTGGCAGGAGATGTTCCTATTATCTTTTGTCTACCTAAGGAAAGCGATTAGGACATTATTACCAGCAAGTTGGTAAGTGATCCAATTCTAAAATCTAGTCTTGGAGACTGCTTCTTGTCCCACTCCTCCTAGTAGGATCCCCTGAATCCCCCAAAATGGGTGGGCCTTAGTGGTCTAGCCCTGTTGTCACTGGAAAGCAGCCCTTGGCAGGCATGACCTCAACACTAGTATAGAGATGGATCTCAGCAGCAGCTGGACCCTCATCAATGCCCTCTCTGAAGTAGGTCTGTGGGATTCAAGAGAATTATGTACAGAAAGATAATGGTTCCCACACTTGTATTAAAGTGTCCACTTATTCTTCCAAAGTCCTGATCATCAAAGCCTTGGACCTGAGGAAAGGAGTTGGTTCATGCCCATCAATCCTACATACAGGTTACCAGCCTTTCACCCTTGAACAGCTTAATCTATGGCTGTATGTAAGCTGCTTTTAAGTATGACACTGTGATCACTTGAATTTGTCTGTCCTGTTTCTTGTACTGTTCTGACTTCAATCACTGAGTGAAAGCCTTTGTAGAAAATATTAAGAGACTCTTAGTATATCTCTGGGGCTGTTTGAGAGTAATAGGATCTTGAGGCATGCTGACATGGTCTTTAATCATCTTTTACCTCCCATGTCTGTGAGGCTTAGATGGGTTGACACAGAGGAATTGAGTGTGGTTAATGTGAGAATTGACAAGTGTTCCCAGGTCAGCCAGCCTGGGCATTACCTAAAAGCCAGGTAACAAGATATGTCACCTAGAAAGTTCAAATCATCTGAGAAGATATGTCAAAGTCAGCATCCATAAGATTAGAGGAAGCATGTTCGTTCGGCTCCTCCAAGAAGCAGGCATCGAATGGAAATACTTTGGGAAAAACTGTAAGGATAATGGGGAAATGGGAGCAGGAGTCGGGGGGAAGCAACTTTGAAATGCAGTGCAGGTCTGACATCTGAATCAGGAGAAAAAGAAAGGAGGATTGGATAAGAGGAGACAGACTGCAGTGCAGTTCTGACTGGGGCTCCTCACTGGCCAAAATTTTCTCAAATTTGCCTATAAGAGTCCTGCACCAGAGGGGAATGGCAATGTTCCTATAACCATGCCATGCTCAGTCCTTAGCTGGGAGCATCCCAAAAAGATTGTTGCTTGTATGGATCCTGCAGTTGGGAGGGACAGCAGCTGGAGGATGTCCACACCATCTAATCTCCTTGTATATCATTCTCTTGAAAGGAAATATAAGCAGCACATCTACAGGGACTATTTCTTTCGTGGAGAAGTAAATTTGTGAGGTGCATGTTTGAGAGGCAATTCCTCCTTGGTTCTCAAGGCTCAGAGGAGTTTGAAGAGCTAAAATCATTAAGGACCCACACAGATGTCCCCATCTGATGTTTCAGGGCCCCATGATTTTTCCAGACAGAGCCCTCACCTTAACATAGAGACCTGCTATAGTTGAGCATGCAATGTGTTTTGAGCTTTGTCTCTAAGCTAGCTTCTGGGCCTCTGCTCTTTTTCTGTAGGAGATAAGAGCCTCTTGTAAATTACTAGAGATGCTTTCTGGCCCTCACAATGTTGATATTTGGAGATACAAAGCATAATCATTGTCATGTTAGGTTACATGTTGGGCCAGATAATTGAGTCCTGACAGACTCAGTATCCATGGACCTACCCAATCAATGATCAATTCCCTGGACCTGACTGTGTAAATGCAATGAATATATTTGGTCATTGGCAGAACCCTAATACCATTTTCTTAACTTGGGTAAGAACTAACATCATGGAAGTGACAAAAGGGAAGTTTCTAAAGCTCATCTTTAATGGCCAAATATTACATCCTTGAAAGAAAGTGTACCACCACTAAAAAAAAAAAAAAAAAAAAAACAGAAAAAATGCATCTTTCCAACATATTTCCCTTAAACTGTCAATCTGGTCCCTAGAAATCCAGGTTTCTGAAGAAAGTTCCTGGAGAAAGTGGATTACTTAAATTCAGTTCAGTATTAGATGAGGTATTTTGCTATAGCTGGTTATTACCACCTCAGATACAAAGGCCTGCAACAAGGCTATCCGTGTATATAATTGTCTTCCTAAGGCTATGTCTATTCTACCTTCTGTCAAAATAGTCTGAAAAGACTGGTACATCTGGACATTTTGCAGAACATTTCATTACTTTTCTTTTTTTTTTTTTTTTTTTTTTGGGCTGTGTTGGGTCTTCGTTTCTGTGCGAGGGCTTTCTCTAGTTGCGGCAAGCCAGGGCCACTCTTCATCGCAGTGCGTGGGCCTCTCACTATCGCGGCCTCTCTTGTTGGGAGCACAGGCTCCAGACGCGCAGGCTCAGTAGTTGTGGCTCACGGGCCTAGTTGCTCCGCGGCATGTGGGATCTTCCCAGACCAGGGCTTGAACCCGTGTCCCCTGCATTGGTAGGCAGATTCTCAACCACTGTGCCACCAGGGAAGCCCTCATTACTTTTCTATACTATATTGATGACATCACAATTGGCCCAGATAAACTAGAAGTGGCAAATATATTGGAGGCACACCAGAGGGTAAGAGTTTAAAACACAGGAAGATTCAAGAGACTATCATTTCAGGGAGATTTTTAGGAGTCCGGTGGCTTGTAGGGTATAGCCTCAAAGTAAAGGACCATCTTCACCATGAAGAAAGAAATACAATCAATGGCTGATATACCTCTTCATGTTCCAGAGGCAGTATATGCTCCTTTGGTAATAACATTCTGGTCTATATATCAGATGACAGAAAAGGCTGCCAGCTTTGAATGGTGCCTGGAGTAGGAAAGGGCCCTGCTGCTCAGGCCATACAATCTGGCATATCCTATGGTATTAGTGGTATCTATGATGAAGGAAAAATATCATGTAGAATTAATGGCATGGTCTAGTAAAATCACAACGTAGAGCAAGGCCAGGCCTCCTGTATCAGAGAACTATGTACCATTGAAAAATAGCTTTTAGTATTCAACTGGAGTTAGTAGAAATTAAGCACCTTATCCCAGGACCCCAAGGGAGTCTGTGGCCAGAACTGCCCATCCTGATGGGGTCTGTCAGATTCACCAAGTCACAAATTCAGGTAGGTTAGCAGTAATCTATCATGAAATGGAACTTGTACATCCAGGACCAAACATAAGTAAGCTATACAATTATGTGGGCCAGACTGTCATGTCATCCACAGACGTTTCACTATACCTCTCCTTCAAGTCACATCTATAGACATGTAGGAGATTTATTCACCAGATGACAAAAGTAAAATTATGGAAGGTTGCACCCAAATATGTCATCTCATACGCAGCTAAAACAAAGGACTGCTACTATATCCAGCTAAACTCAGAAACTAGAGATAAAAACCCTCCAAGTAGGCAGGGCTTTGAGTGGTGTACCTAGATTAACGCTTTGGAAAAAGAAGGAACTCAGAATATACATGAAATCATGAATCATGACAAACGACCTGGGTAGCTCATGTAGGACCTGGAAACAAAGTCTAGAAGACAAGGGGGCAAAGAGTTCTGGGGAAGAGGCATGTGGACATATATATGGGAGTGGGCATAATGATGAGGACCTTTGTATTAACACCCACAAGAAAGGCATCTACCACAGAACACTACACAATAAGGTAGACAGAATGGTTCTGCCAGTTGACAAGAACCATTCACATCATTGACCTCAATGCTTTACCAATACGCACATGAGTGGATTATTTATGATGACAGAGATGGAAGCTGTGCATGAATCCAAAATCACTGACTCCCATTCACCAGTGCTGGTCTAGCTATTGCTTCTGCCCAACATACAAAATACCAGCCACAGAATATGGCAACATCTTTGGAGACCAACTGGTCATTTGGCAGTTCATTTTGACAGGAATGGACACATATTCCAGGCATAGGTTTGCCTTTCCTGCCAGCAGGGCCTTGACCAGTATTCCTATCCTAAGGCCTACAGGGTGTTTGATCCAGTGGCAGAGAATCTTGAATATTACATGGAGTAAGAGAGCCACTTTATAGCAAAGTAGGATAGTAGTGAGCATATGACCATGGGATTTCTTGGTCCTATACCATACTGTACCACCCAGAGCTCCAGGCTTGATGAAGTGATGGAACGGCCTGTGTAAAGTACAGCTGAGAGCCCAGCTTAAAAACGATCATGCTGGAGGTTGGTACCCCATCGCCAGAGTGCACGTGCAAACTAAATCAACAACCATGGTATGGTGTTATATCACCAATAGGTAAAATCCTTGGGCCCAGGAGCCAAGGGGTAAAAGTAAGGGTGACCCCATTTCTATCTCTCCTAATTACTAAATTTGGTAACTTGTATTTCTAGTCTTTGCAACTTTGAGTTCTGTGGTAGGGAACATGGTTGCCCGAATGGTAGTGCTTCCATTAGTGAACACAGCAAGAATCCCATTATATCTCAAGCTATGGCCGGCACAAAGCAACTTCCATGCCCTGGTGCTAAGAGGTCAGCAGGCAAGAAGAGTTAACATCCTAGACCTGATTGTCAGGAGAAGGTAGGGCTGCTGGTACAAAATGGATACAATAAGTATGGAACCTAGTTGATACCTTGGGCACTTCTTGGTATTTCTTTGACAAATTTTGATGGTGAAAAAGCAGGTATAACAACCCCAGCCTGAGAAGGGCATGGTAACCTGACACAGAGGACCCTCAGTCTTTCCTGCCAGTAGGGCTTTGGCCACCACTACTACCCTATTGTAGCTTAAATAAAAAGGTCAGCAGAGGAGCTAGTCAAGGGTGAGGGAAATCTAGAAGGGGGTGGTAGGAATTGTATAATAAATATCATTGATGTCATTGAGACCAGACGCAGGGACTGTAGGTTCTACTAACCCTTCTGTTCCCTAAGGGAAAGAAGTCCAACAGAAACTTCTTCCAGACCTTATGAGGCAATTTCATCCAAGTAGCATATGGATTGAACTATAGTGGATGTTGTCCCATCTGGATGCCCCATTCTCGCACCCACCCCCAATTCAGGATTAGGCATAATTCCCTCAGCTTCTGGAAATGTTGACAGCTAAATACGTCCAGCTGAATCTTCACCTTGCCCTTGGCTGAAAAGAGCTACCAGCCCAGTATCATACTTACTTCCTGAGCCCGCCTGCATTCAGTGACTGTTAAGAATAGATACAAAAAGGGCTTCCCTGGTGGCACAGTGGTTGAGAGTCTGCTTGCCAATGCAGGGGACGCGAGTTCGAGCCCTGGTCTGGGAAGATCCCACATGTCGCGGAGCACCTGGGCCCGTGAGCCACAACTACTGAGCTCTGCACGTCTGGAGCCTGTGTTCCGCAACAACAGAGGGTGCGATAGTGAGAGGCCTGCGCACCGCAATGAAGAGTGGCCCCCGCTTGCCGCAACTAGAGAAAGCCCTTGCACAGAAACGAAGACCCAACACAGCTAAGAATAAATAAATAAATAAATAAATAATAAAAATAAAGGAATTCCTTTAAAAAAAAAAAAAAAAAAAAAAAGAATAGAGGGGGCTTCCCTGGTGGCGCACTGGTTGAGAATCTGCCTGCCAATGCAGGGGACACAGGTTCGAGCCCTGGTCTGGGAAGATCCCACATGCCGCGGAGCAACTAGGCCCATGAGCCACAACTACTGAGCCTGCGCGTCTGGAGCCTGTGCTCCCAACAAGAGAGGCCGCGATAGTGAGAGGCCCGCGCACCGCGATGAAGAGTGGCCCCTGCTTGCCGCAACTAGAGAAAAGCCCTCGCACAGAAACGAAGACCCAACACAGCCAAACATAAATAAATAAATAAAAATTAAAAAAAAAAAAAAGAATAGATACAAAAATACCAGGACTCTTGTTCCACTTTAGGTTGCCTCTTCCCTAGCTTTTTCTAGCACATTCTACATTCTTCTGAAATAGGGGAATTTAATAAATTTCTAATATCTTCCCAGGTTGGGTTGTGGGTTGAAAAGTTTTTTGGGTTATGTGGATAAGTTGGCATATTCCAATCCAATAAATCCACAGTTGAAAAGGAGGAATGGACCCAAATCAACCCCATCATCTGCCCAGTCTCAGAGTTCATACCTCCACTGGGACTTGCCTTAATGGATAATGCCCTGCCCGGTTTTGGGTAGCTCCTTGGCCAAATTGAGTACCCTTACGGGGGTAAAAGGGGGAGACCATTCCTATTTCTGGACCCTCAGGGATTGGGGAAGGGGGCCCAAGCCTGAGGTCATGATGGGGAATCAACAGGGCCACCATATGGGGGTAGAGGAGGAGCAATCTGAGGGTTCAACTGAGTTGACAGCAAGTCGTCCCCCTTTTCATTAGAATCAGGCAAAACAGGTCTCTCTGTCTTTCCTTCTTGTTGGACCATAATCTTTTCTTTGCTCTCATTTATTCTAGTACAAGAACATAAAAGATTTGTCTGTAAGATTTTTCACCCCATTTTTCTTTTTATTTACTATTTAAATCTAATTGTAAACTGTATTTCAAAGCCATTTTTCTCTGGAGTCTAAAGAATATTGTGGCCAAGTGGTATTACAAAAAATACCATCTTCTTCATTTTCACAGGTTGATAACTAAACATTGCCCAGTTTGGGATAATGCAACCTAGAGGGCTGCAAAGGGGAATGGAATTAACGTTTCCCATCTTGGAGGGCTTTTTGCATGCAGCTGCAGCAAACACAGCCTTTGTAAGTGTCTGACTGGGTAGTATTTGCAGAAATTATCCAGCGCCAGCAAAGTTCAGGTGAGTAAGCCCCAGATAAGCTGCCGATGCCGAGTGCTTTGCCGGGAATGATGAAGGTCCGGAAGAATTGTTCTCTTAAAAGGGAGTCCCTAGGAGGTTGTTACACGTCACAGGCAGATGCCCCAACACCTCCATAAATTCCCTGGTCACCTGGAACTTCCCAAGAGACTGGAGGGAACAATGTCTCTTTTCTTTGGAGTCAAAGAACCCTCCTAAAGTTATTTCCTCAGGTACTTTTATTACAGTCACCAAGAAATTCGACCTCTAAATAGCCAATTCTGAACAAATAAGAAAATCAGAAATAGACATAGATAAACAAGGTCAAAACTCTGGGACTCTAACTCAGGTTTGAGAAGCTCAGAAGCTCCCACCTTCCATGGTTTCTCTCATAGGGTGGGCCTCTAATCCTCCACCCTAGCCTTGGGGCTCCAACTCAAGGGTCCAGACTCTAGCCAGACTAAAGTCTGCCCAAGGTAGAACTCTAACCCATAATCTTGACAAGATTATTAGACAGTTTAGTAACTGGTGCATTTTAACAAGGTTACTCACCCAAAGGGCATCTTCCAAACACAGAAACTGTTTCTCAGCTACAAAGGGAAACTAGGTACCAAAGTTGGGCAGCTCTGCACTAGGGAAATCCTGGGGATGGTTCTGGGGACCAGGGATTCCTCCCTGACCCTTGCAGCTGCTGTGACTCATCCACAGCAGCTCTCAGTACGAACAAGGGGTGACAAACCATGGCAAAGATCTATCTTGACTTTTTCTGCTGCCTGGTTTGTGAAATTTGTTACTGTACCAGGTTCATTTACCAGAGGAGCAGCAAGTTAAATGCTGACAGGTAGAGTTTGGTAGCTGAGAAGAGTTTCATTCATGAGGCAGCCAAGGGAGAAGACGTGAAAACAAATCTCAACTCCAGCCCTGGCCCTGAAGACAGGGTTTAGAGAACTTTACAGGGTAAAGGGGCAGGATGGTCTGAGACATGCGAAAAGGTGATTGGAGATAAGAAAAGTGAGGTAATCGGTGGTGTGTGCAAGACTGCTTGAACTTCATGGCTTTTCATAAGACACAAGTTCAGAAAAAGGTGTGGTGGTAGCACACCTGAGCTTTTGGTCCCCTGAGGAGCTTTTGGCCCCTGGTGGTCAAAAGGTCATCCATCAGATACTCAGGCCCAGTTGAATGGCAAGTGGTCTCAACCTGTCTGCTCTGGGCAAGATCTAGCTCCAAGTTCCTGAAAAGCAACTTGAGCAAGGGTTACTATAGGGACCCAAATATCAGAGGTGTTACTATAAGGAAGCTAGTGGGAGTTTAGCTTAAAATCATCTAAAAGCAAGAGAGGCAGTTTAGTTTTGGTGGGCCTAATCAGGTTAGCTCTGGGTTTCGGTGTGCCCTTGTCTTTCCCTGAATCCCTCAAGAATGAGGAATGAACAAACGACCCTTCTGGCTACATCCTGGTGGCAAAGGGCTTAGGCCTAACAAGGGCTTGAAGAATGAAACTGTTTAGCATTCACTTGGAAATAGTCTCTGGTTCCAGGTTTCAGGTTGACATTTTACATTATTAGAATTGTCCTGCCTTGTTCAGTACAACATCTAAGAGCCCATTTTATAAGCAAATACTGGACTAAAAGGATGAGAAGTATCAATAACCCAAGTTTTAATAGTCACTGAAGATTAGATCTTCCCTTGTGGAATCCAGGAGCTTTACCCTGAAAACCAGTCTGGACGCGGCACTTCTGGGGATACCTGTTGTAGCCAAGTAGCTTGTTGCCTTATTTTGCCTATATGGGTTTCTATTTCAGTAGAAGCATTAAAGTATGTACAGCAGGAGGTATTAGCAACAGCACAAACTCTGCCTTGTTCAACCAGGATGTCATCTAGAGCTCTGTGGTTATCTAGGACTACCTTGTCTAGAAAGATGATTTCCTTCTGTTGGGCAGCAGTAGCTAAGGCAGTTTCATGTGCTATTATGCCTAGGGTAATGGAAAAGGTCCCAATCAGTTGCTCATGTGATCTGACTCCCCACCGTGGTAAAAGTACTCTACAAAATATGTATGGAAAGCCATCCTCTTGATATCCAGGTAAGTAAGCAGCCTTTCTTATTCTCAAGAACAATTCAAAAGAACTAGTCCGATGCTAAGTCTCATTGGAGTCATGGACAGAAAAGGGAGTGACTAAGTACACTAGTAGGGAGGTGCCTCCAATTCTCCAGTTGTCTCAATATGTATAGGCCCTAAAGTGATCTCTGGAACTGCAAAGATGTGTTCTAAGGAGGCACAGAAAATGTCAGACATATTTTGGAATTGAGTCTCTCATTCTTACAGAGATGGTCTAGAACTTGCTCAAGCTAGTGGTCACTGAGTTAGTACCCATGAAGAGTAGTGTAGTTTACAGCTTGATTGATAGGGGAGTAGGTTGGCCTACTCCTTGAAAGTATAACGTCTCCATTTTGAAACCTTGACATAATTGAGAGAACCCGTAACCTGATGTTGGAGCATACCATTCCTGGACTAGAAAATAAGAACAGGGGACAATGGGGAGAGAAGTGAATAATGCCATTTAGTAAACAGAAAAGCCTAGTTTTCCCATCAGAAAAGGTCTGGTTTTGGTGGGAGTAAGTTTTTGGGTTACATTTTTTTCTCCAGAGATCATTATCCTAGTCTGGGTTGGGGGCGAGAAGGAGTTAGTTAGGAATAAACAAGGAACAGAAGATAAAGGGCCTTGAATAACCATTCTAACTTTATTGGTTACACTTGTAGGCTTTCGCTTATATGTCAAAGTAAATTTAGGGATGCTGAAAAAAATTGTTACAGGCACAAAAAAGGGAATAGTATGATCACGTGAGGAAGGTGGTTTTGGATGACATATCCAACACTGAGAAAGATTACCTGCCTTTGCCAATGCTTGGGAAATCCTAGTCATTGAATTGTCCTTCCAAGCTGGGGTGGGAGGGGGGGAGGAGGGGAGGGGTCAAAGCCAACAAGGAAGCATGACAAAAAAGAGAAGGGCAATCATTTTTCTACTTCAACATGTGGATTTAGAAGAGTCAAGCAAGTAATCTAACGAGTTACTCATTGCTTTAGGAGACTGCCTTCTGAATAGCAACTTGAGACCTATCAGGGGTTCACTTGTCCATTCAGGGAGGTGTGGAGCCAGCCAATGTTGGGATGACGACGGTCGTGCTGTTCTCCTACAGCATGGGTCCTGTTCTCTGTGACGTTTCTGTAGATAAGAGGTGTCACTGATGATCCTTGTGGAGCCAACTTAACTCAAGTGTGATGAATCCATGGCTTGACTCATTTTTAATATCACCGAGGAATGGGTCACGAGTAGGACCTCAAATTCTGGTCCAGCAAGGATAGAGCTGGTTTTCTAGATGTTTATTTTCCCATGATTTCAGTAGAACCCAGTCTCCAGGACAGAAGTTGGACAGAAGAGCATCTGTGGGAAACATCATCCTGCTGGAAGCAAACTGATGTAAAGCAGTTACAGTAGCTCCCAATGATGGTACATACCAGACAGTATCTAGTTCCTTAAGATATCAGTTCTCTCTGGGTCTCCTAAATCAATTCTAGAACATAGAAAATGGCTCCCATGTAACATTTCCTATGGGCTAAATTAGAGATTACTTTTAGGGGCCACCTCACCCGAAGCAGGTAACCTAGGAATTATTTCTTTTAGTAAGGATTTTGCAACCTGGAAAGCCTTTTTGGACCAGAAGGAAAAGCTTCTACCCAACCAGTGAAACTGTCCACAAATACTAGTATGTGCCTAAAATTTCCAGAGGTTCTCAGCATCACAGTAAGTCAATCAGCCAGTTTTCTCCAGGTCCAGTCCCTCGGGCCTGAACTCCTCTGATTACTTGAGGTGACCCAGTTTCTAGATTGTTTATAGCACATACCATTCATTTCTGTATTACTTTTGAATAGTCCTTTGCATGTTTGGTCCTATAATGAATTCCTGAATCCAGTGGAGGGTGGCGTCCCTCCCATAGTTGGTGCTCTGGTGTACAAGATTTATGACATCCTCCAGAAGATGTTCATTTACAGGTTCTTGTCCATTATAAATCCATCCTTCCTCGCTGTACCTATAGTAGGCGTCCTGAGGATGGTCAGAACTCCAATCAAATCCCCATTCGTTGGCCCTTCCTAAGTCCTCAGGAGAATACTTTGGATAATGTATTGTCAAATCCACATCAGGAGTCAGGGCCAACATGGGGATCTATGTGTTTTGGTCCTGGCCACCAGCTTCCTGGCCTGTTCTACTTGATTTTTCCCTTAAGCGATCAGTCTGATCTCGAATGCCCTGGGCAATGTACAATGGCCAGTTCTTATCCTCCATGACAGCTTCTAATAAGTTTAAAATGTCTTTCACATGTTTAAGGTCCTTCTTCCTTGCAGTTAACAGTCCTCTCTCATTTCGAATCCCCCATGGGCATGGACCACTGAAAATGCATATTTAGAATCAGTGAAAAATACTCTCTTATCCTTACCTAGATGGAGGGCTCTGGTCAGTGCTATAATTTGGGCCTTTTGTGCAGACGTACCTTGTGGGGGGCTTCTACTTCGAGTGTCTATTGATGGGTCACCATCACATACCCAACTTTGTGTTGTCCTTGGTCCATAAAGATACTCTCAACTGTGAACATCTCAAGGTCTGGATTCTCCAATGGCAAGTCTCTCAGGGAGAGGCAGCTGGGATAGACTTGTTCAATTATGTGAATATAATCAGGTACATGTTCCTCACTACTAGTGGGAAGCAGCATGGCTGGGTTTAAGGTTGAGGCTGCCTTCAAAGTGACATTAGGGTTATCCAATAATATATATAGTCTGATATTCTTCTAACCTCCTGAGGTTGATGAATATCTTCCCTTCTGTTCTAAGAGGGGAAGTAGAGTAAGGGGTATACACAGTGGTATGTTGTCCCAGTATAAATTTCTTTTGCTTCTCATAAGAGGTCACAAGTAACCATTATGGCTTGAAGGCAAACTGGCCATCCCTTAGTGACTATGTCTCACTGTTTTGGGAAATAGGCAACAGGTCTCCTTATGCTGCTCAAGTATTGAGTCAATACTCCAAGACTGATTCCCTGTCCCTCATGAGCAAACAGGTCAAAGGCTTCCTGATATCTGGAAGGCCTAAAGCTGGGGCAGTTAATAACTTTTCTTTGATAACTGGGAGTGCCTTATGGCTTTCCCAGTCCAGTCTAGAGGTTCATTAACTCCTCCTTTAAGAGCTGCATAAAGGGCTTTCTCTATGAGTCCAAAGTTGGAGATTGGAATGCGGCAGAACCTGGTCATTCCCAGAATCCCTGCAATTGTCTCCTGGTAGTGGGAACTGCAGCCCTGGCTAGAGCTTCCCTTCTGTCAGGGAGCCGCTTTCTCTGTCCTTTGGAGAGTTCAAAGCCCAAGTGTTTAACAGAGGGCTGGGAGATCTGTCCCTTTTTCTTGGGCACCCTACACCTTGTTCAGCCAAAAAGTTCAAAGTCAAAACTGTATTCTGGTCAAAGGTGTCCTTTGTTTTACTGGCAATCAGAATATCATCTACATATTGGAGCAGAGCTCCCTCATTTTGTTAAAGGTGCCTCAAATCCTTTGCCAAGACTACCCCAAATACATGGGGGGGGGGTACTTTCAAATCCCTGAGCAAGTACTGGCCAGCAGTACTGATGTTTAACTCTTGTATATAGATCTTCCCATTCAAAAGCAAGCAACTCTTGGGATTCAGAGTTTCAGAGTGGTCCTGGGTTAGGGACCACTGGATGAATATCTTCCACAGTTTAATAAATTGCTCTCAACTTCTATACCAACCAGTATGCATCTAAGCCTGGTTTCTGGGCCAGAAAAATTAGAGTATTATCAGGAGACAGGCAGGGGTGCACTAACATACTGAAGAAAGACTCTTAGTAAAGGCTGAATTCCATGCTCTGTCCCTTCCTTTAATGGGTACTGCATTTCAGTTTGGAATTTTAGCCCAAGGACTGAGTCTGACCCATATAGGTGTAGCTGATTTTGCTCTCCCCAGCCTCCCTTCAGTCCATAGTTCCCACCTCATGCCCTGCAGTATCTCTTCCAAAAGTGACGAGGGTATTCCTTTTGGAATTGGAGCAACAGAGCCTGCAATGCACAAGGTTGTTCTCGTGGTTTTTCAGGGTTTCTTCAGACACTTCAATTACTAACATAATCTCAGAAGAAAGTTCAGAAAGCCAGGGTATTTAGAACCAAGTAGGTGGCCCCCATATTTATCAGAAAGTCAAAAAGCTGACTGCCCACATTCATAGTCAACCAGGGCTCCATAAGGGAAATATTAAGGGACTCAGCAGGATTTTAAATAACCCTTGGGTCCCGTTACTCCTTGTCACTGTCATTCTCAGTCAGCTCAGCCATGTGACATTTCCCCCATAGTTCTCCTTATTCACGAGCTTCACTCAAGATATGACACTCTTTCTTCCAGCATGACTGCTGTTGGCAATCTGCACATTGGTGGGGTCCCATTTGGGGCCCTGGGGAATTCTTCCTGCTGCTGGGTCCCTTGTGGGGGAACTCAGTTTGGTCCAACATTGCCCTGTGTCAAGGCACCCACCAGCAGAGCAGCCTGTTTCATCTTTTGTGGCTCCTTTTTCTCCTGAACCTAGTCTGTCATTAAAAACTTGAAAGGCAGTTTCAACAAGTTGAGACATAGGGTTCCCCAAGGCCCCTTGCTCCCTTTTGTAACTTCCTCTGTATGTCAGAGGCACTTAGACCATGGAATGTCATATCGAAGTTTTCTGGTGTCTCAGGATATCCTCATTCTACATTCTTCTGAAATAAGGAGGAAATTTAAGTTTCTAACATCTGCCCAGGTTGAGTTGTGGGTAGAAAAGATATTTGTTCTTTTTGGGTCATCTCGATAAGTTTGCATAATCTTTCCATTCAATAAATCCAAATTTGAAACGGAGGAATGGACCCAAATCAATCCCATCAGCTGCACAGTCTCAGAGTTCATACTTCCACTTGGACTTGCCTTAATGGATAATGCCCTGCCTGGTTTTGGGTAGCTCCCTGGCCAAATTGAGTACCTTGATGGGTATGAGAGGGGGAGACCATTCTTATTTTTCAACCCTCCAAGGACTGGGGGGGCCCAAGCCTGGGGTTGTGGCTCACATGCTGGTGACAGAATCAGTAAGGCCACCATACGGGGCTGGAGGAGGAGCAGTCAAAAAGTTCAACAACTGACAGCAAGTTATCCTCCTTCTCTTTAGAATCAGGCAAAACAGGTTTCTTTGCCTTTCCTTCTTGTTGAAACATAACCTTACATTTTCTTTGGTCTATTCTAGTACAAGAACAATAAAGTTGAACGTAAGATGTTTCATCCCATTTTTTTCCCATTAACAAAATCTAATTGTAAAATTGTAATTTAAGGATCCATTTTGAGGCCATGTTTCTTCCCGAGTTTAAAAAATATTCTGGCCATGGCGTGTTACCAAAACATCTTTTTTCTTTTTATGGGTTCATAGCTAAACATTGCCCAGTTTTGGAGAATGCAACCTAGAGAGCTCCAAGGGGGAATGGAATTAACATTTCCCATTTTGCAGGGTTTTTTCCACGTGGCCTCAGCAAACGAAGACTTTATAAGGGTCTGTCTTGGTAGTATTTGCAGAAATTTTCCAGCGCCAACAGAACTTAGGAGAGTAAGCCCCAGAGGAGCTGCTGATGCCGAATGTTTCGCTGTGAATGATGAAGGCCCAGAAGAATTGTTCTCTTAAAAGTGAGTCCCTCTGAGGTCGTTTCACATCACGGGCAGGAACCCCAACACCTCCATAAATTCCCTAGTCGCTTGGGAACGTTCCAAGAGATCGGAGGGAATACTGCCTCTTTTCTCTGGAGTCAAAAGACATTCATAAGTTTAATTCCTAAGGGAGTTTTTCTACAGTCACCAAGAAAGTGAGCCCCCAAAGAGTCTTATTTGTTAAGAATTGGCTATCAGACATAGAAAAACATAGGTAAATAAGTCTAAAACTCCATGACTCTAACCCAGGTTTGAGAACCTCAGCAGCTCCCAGCTCTCATATTGTCTCTCATAGGGTAGGCCTCTACCCATCATCCTAGCTTTGGGACTCCAACACAAGGGTCTGGACTCTAGCCTGACTAAAGTATCACCAAGGAGGGACTCCAACGTACAATCTTATCAGGCTTATTAGACAGTTTTGGCACGGGCACGTTTTAACGAGGTTATTCACTCACAAGAAGTCTTCCAAACACAGAAACCATTTCTCAGCTGTAAAGCAAAACTATACACCAAAGGTCAGTGGCTCTGCATTGGGGAAATCTCAGGGATGGTCCCTGGGACACGTGAGCCCCACCTGTAGTGGCTGGGACTTGTCCCCAGGCTCTCAGTATCAGCAAGGGACTGAGGAACCACGGACAAAAGTCCCGTCTAGACATTTTCTGTTGGCCGGCACACCAAACGTGTTACTGAAAGAGGTTCATTTGCAGGCCACATGACAAGCCAAACCCGGAGACACAGAGGTTGGCAGCTGAGAAAAGTTTTATTCGTATGACAGCCAAGCGAGGAGACACGAACACAAATCTCAAATCCACCTTCCCGAAGATAGGGTTTAGGAATATTTATGGGATAAAGAAGCAGGCATGTCTGAGGCATGGGAAAGGTGATCGGAGGTAGGAAACGTCAATAAATTGGTGGGCTGCGGAAGCATAGTAGAGCTTCGAGGCTCTTCATAGAATGTGCTAAGGCCACCACTTTCTGAACTTGAGTTATGAAGGTAGAGTTTTTAGCCTCTAATGTCAAAAGGTCATCCATCAGACACACAGGTCCAGCTGAATGGTCGGTGTTCTCAACAGGTCTGAACTGGGCAAGGTCCAGCTTCAAGTTCCGAAAGAAAACAACTTTAGGTCACTATAGTAACAGTTGCTTATCTATAAGGCAGCAAGTGGGAGTTTAAAACCAACTGAAAACAAGTGACTAGGCCTGCCAAACCTAACCTGCCTCCCTTGTTTTAATCAGGTTAGCCTCAGTTTCAAATGACTATCTTTAATGGCAAGTCAGAAATGGAACATGCAGGTGATCCTGATATTGAGGACCAAGGCCTTCAAAGGCACATCATTTTCACTAAGTACTGTCTCAGGGGAGTGTTTAATTGACTTTTACAGAGCAAAAAGTTAATGTGGGCCAGCCAAGAACCTATTCATTCCCCTTTGGTAATTTTTACCATAATTTCAAACACTGCTCCCTACCTGATTGCCTGTGAGTCTGGGGTTTGACATAGCTTTATCCTCTACCTATTTGCCACCAATCTCTTCACAAAGCCTGTAAGTGTCTCAATATATTCAGAGCAGAAATCATCTGAGTCTTCCTCATCATTCTCATCAGCTCCCTCTCGATAATAACAAAACTCTTTTGCCCTTATTTCATAGACTAAGAAATCATAATGGAGACTTATGGTTCCATTTGGAAAAATACTTTCCATGAGCCATCTGTATCACTGATGTGCTAAATTTGTCCTATTGAAGAGGTAGTCAAACTTCTGAGCAGTCAAGATGACACAGATCCCTGGACTCTATCCCAGATGTGCTGACAGAGAACCTCTGAGGATTGAGTCTGGGATTCTGCAGTTTAAATTCCTCTGGTTTTTACTATGCATGATAAATGGAAGAACCATCACTTTAAATGTTTGGCCATTGAACTCTCTGCTTGGTTAGTTTAGTGGTCAGCTAATGACTGAACAGATCTTAAGGCTTTGAACCAATAAATCTCCCAACCTCTGCAGAGAGGCTTGGTGTATGCTTAGAAGCAAGTCGTCAATGCTCTGGCAGGTAATTTACAACTCTACCTTAGCTTTCACTCCTGCTTATACAGGGCCTCCTTATCAGCCAGAAGCAAGGGATTCTCAGGTCTTTGAGCATGCACACAATGCTGGAGCATGCACAGCTCTACAGTGTATGGCCTAGATTCCCAGGAATACGTAGTTTTTCCAAACCCCCTGTAGACATGTTACTCCCAGCTTTTCCTTAATGTTGGTCAGCTTATTTATACCCACTGTTTTCACCACCTCAGGCCATGTGATGTTAAATGATTGCTGCCAATTGTTCTTTAAAAATGCTCTAGGGAAAAGGCAGTTTGTTTGACTGCACCAGGAGCTTATTCTTTGCAAAGTCAAAGTCTTGCCAAATAAAGACTATTCTCTAGAAATTGAGCTTTTCAGGGAGTATCAATCCCCTTTTGCCCTACCAATCCTAGGCTATTTTTCATGGCTACCATGATTGTGATTCTGAGTACTCAAACACTGGCATAACGATCAACAAATATAGGTGAATGGAAATAGAGGTCCCAGAAATAGGCCTATACTTAATTGCAATTAGAGATTTGACAAAAGCACCACAGTGAAATGAATAGTCATTTCAACAAATGGTGCTGGGCCCACTAGAAATTCATTTAGAAAAAGATGAACCTCAATTCCTGTCTCACACTATTACAGAAAACTTAATTTCAGATGGATTATACAACTAAACTTATCCTAAATTTTCTTCTAGAAGGTTTAGTTGACTATATTTGCCCTTAGACTTTTTGGAGATAGGCACTTAGAGAGAGAAAGCTTTTTAGACAGAACCACGGAATGCAATAACATAAAAAATGAATAGGTTAAACCACATCAAAATTTAAAACATTCTCATCAAAAGATACCATGAAGAAAATGAGTAAATATGGCACAAACTAGGAGAAAATTATTTGGAAAATATACACCTGACAAAGGACTAATGTTCAGAATATATAAAGAATTTTCAGATTCAACAGTAAAAGACAACGAAAACTCAGTAAAACATTCTAATAGAAACTTCACAAGAGAGCTATAGGAATAGTCAATGAGCCCATGAAAAAAAAATGTCCCAAAGCATTAGTCGTGATGGAAATACACATGATTAAAATCTACATTACACAGGACTTCAAATTTTATGTATTTCACTGTATGTAAATTTTAACGAAAACTAAACAAACATTGAACTCCTTTTGGTAATTACATGGTGAAGTATTTGGAGATAAAATATCTGATCCTGAAAGTTAACTTGAGTGTGTTAAATATGTTGAATTAATGGTAAATAAGTAATAAAGAAAATATTAATTGTACAATTTAGGTTGTGAACATGAGCGTTTGACGTATCATTCTTTAGCTTTTTCTATGCTTATCAATCTCACAATAAAATGTTGCGGAAAATTATATTAAAGCAAAGAAATACAAATAGAGGGTAGGTTTCTTACTTGTGTGACTATTCATATGGCCACAGCTGGTTTTTGGTTTCCTATGTTATTGTCTGTTCCCCTTAAATCAGCATTGTGCTCCCCAGCTAACACTTCCTTCCTGGATCTGGTCTGATGTAGGTGCCAAACCAGATTGGCTCAGTCACCACTATCCCTCTGAACCCTGGAAGCTTGGTTGGTCTCCCAGCTGGGGCAGCCACAGTGACGACTTCGCCCATCTATGACTGCAAAGCCCAGGTCAGCACAGCCATTGTCTCACCCTCTATCATTAATTGATTGTCTCCTTTTTCCCCTCGGGCAAGGAATGGCAGCCTGCAAACCCTTCCTCACCTTCCTGTGTGGGTCGCAGGCAGCTCCACTGCCCAGGTCGGACTAGATTGTGACCACAGAGATTCTGACTTCCTCAATGTCCTAACAGCAAGGTGGATTATCCCAACCCGGAAGTGTGAGAGCATTACCACCCAGATGCCTCTCCAGGGACCTCTCCTGTGATTAAACAACCGCTGTAAAGTTTCCTCGAAGCCATGGCCAGCTCGGTAATGACCCACTTTCAATTGCTTTCCTTCCTCTCTTCCCCGCTTCTTTCTCTCCATTCCTACTTCCTTGGGAATATACCTCCAATGATGTTTATGTTCTTTAGAAAAGAGACAAATCTCAAGTTGATTCTATTTTGCTTGTTCTGCAACTACCTCTTCATTTTCCTTTACTTCTCTAGTGTTCTTTAAACTCCACAGAGTATTTTTCTAGAACTGGGCTTGAGTATCTAAATAACCAACAAAGTGGACCATAATTTTACTATAACTTAATTTCCAGTGGCCTGAAGGAATACTACCCACCCAATAAAAATATTTAACATTCAGAGTATGAAAAACTTTGATACTATAATTTGATCACATTTTTATTAAAAGCATATACTCATGTATTGAAAAAGAAAGAACTTGTTTTAAAATCTTAACAATTAAAATACATGTATAAGAATGCTCTTAGCAACATACATATGGTAGCCAAAAGCTAAAACACTCCAAAAGTAGAGTATTAGATAAATGTGTAAGTCATAAAATTAGGATTGCCAGATAAAATAAGGATATTATTTACATTGTTAAATGAGTTACCCGAAATTTAAACATATCACAAATAGTGCATGGGACATACTAAAACATTTGGGGTTTTTTCTGAAATTCAAATTTAACTGGGTATCTTGAATTTTTATTTGCTAAATCTGTTAATATTATGCAATAATGAAAATGAATGAACTATAGTTAAATGCAACACGAATCAATCAAGCAATGTTGAGTAAAAAATGTTGTCTTTACACAAAACTCAAACTCAGGCAGAACTCAATAGTTTAGAAATCAGCATAGTAGTTACAAGGTCGGGAACAAGTGGGTAGTGATCCATAGTAGTCATGAAGGGATCTCCTGGCCTGCTAATGCCTTCAACTCTGTGGGGGGTATGGTAACACAAAGATTTTTATGTTGCTTTGATTCACTGAACTGTGACTTACAATTTTTGTACGTGTTATAAAATGTTGCAGAATGTTTTTTGTTCATCCAAAGAAAGTTGCAATCACTGCACACACTATTACTTCAGTGTTATCTGATTACAAAAATATCCAATTCTAAGGTTCAAAGTCAAAAAATAAAAAGATAGAAAAGCATAAAGAAAAAAAAATTCAATCCAAAGTAATCACTATTAAGACAAATTTTGGCTGTGTACTCTTTCAGAATTGGAGAGAAGAAAACTTTAAGAAAATATTTCAAGATGGCTTTATTTTTAACCAACATCTTTTGTTTCTCTCCCAAACCCACTAAGATTTTGCTTCTTCTCCATTCCTCAGTTCTGAGTATTCAGGGAAAAGAAAACAATTTCTTCCTAGCGGACTCCATACATTTTAGAAACATCAGGGTTCTCTTTGAAGATTTGTCAAAAATAGGTTTAGAAATGTGAGCAACCTGTCTCAGCACAGGTTCAGTGGCTCAAATTTTGTCAGAACTGAGTTTGAATCCAGGTGTGACTGGGCAAGTTATCAAAGCCCCTCATCTTTAATGTCCTCATTTTAAAATCATTTAAGCCTCAACCTAAGGAATGACAGGTTTAGCCCAGTGCCTGGCAGAGAGGAAGACTTCAATTATCAACATGATAAACCCACAATTGTTCTGATGAAGTGTCAGCTGGAGGGCTCTTCCTTTAGCCTTGAACTTTCCACAGGTCTGGGTTTGCCTGTCTTCCTCCTACTGGCAGCGTGCCTGGGATTGATTTCCTTGCAATTTCTTCCCTCCTTGATTTTAGCAATAAAATACTCTAAAAATGGGAGGCTAATGAAGTTACGTAAGTTAAGATGATTCTTTTCCCAAGCCCTCTGATTCGTTCCTAGAACAATCATCTGAGAAGAGTTCCTTGTAAGCTAGACCAGCGTCTTTGTAAATTTCCTTGGGCAATGACTGTGAAACTGCCCAAACTACAGGATGCTTATCTTTTAGTAAAGTAAAATATCTGTTTTGCCCACACCTAATTAAAAGGGCTGATTTCATTATACCACTGTGTCACTTGGCTGTCTTCCAGGATCTCTTTGTGAATATGTGGGGAAGAAAGGGACAGCGAATGTGCTTTATTTTATTACTTAAGCTCCCATGAAACAGCAAAATGGCAGAACAGCAGTCTGAGACGTTGGAGATAATTGCTGTTTAATTCTGGATTTGATGAGCTAATGAGCACTGTGCAGAAGGCATATGATGGGGCCTCGTTTACAGCATAAACTATGTTGCTGTGTGCATTGGGGAAAAATATGTCATCTGTGTGTATCGTTGCAAATTACATTTTTCAGCGTAAGCAGTAATCCTGCCAAACAATTACAATGTTTACAGAATCTGATGTAATCCATCTGTTGAAAAGACTTTTCTGTGTTTAGGCTGATAAAATACAAAACAGTTGGTGAAGACTTAACAAAATCCATGGATTTTGATTTTTGGGAGAGTGTCATTTTCTTTCTAGTCTGTGCAATGGTGATTAATGGTGAAAAGATTCCAGAGCCTTGGACTCCAACAAATTCTGTGAGATGGAGAGACAGCAACACAGTCGAGGTTCAACTGTCTTCCCTAATATATTACCTTCTTGCTAAGCACTGACACCAAGGCATGGTCAAGTGCACTTGAAAAGCAAAGTGTTCAAAGTACATATTCTCTCCCCTCTACTGCCATTCTTACCTTACAGCTAAATTTGGTAGTGTTTATGCAGAGTGACTCAAAGCATCTTAGCTGAATAGCCCTTCCTTCATGAGAGGTTGACTTTACTACTGGGATGAGCTGAAAGACAGTGAACTAGATGCTTTACAAATGTTAACAACTTTTTTGAGACTTGGTGTCACAGTTTGGGCTATGGACATTGGGCTCCTTAAATAACACGACTAATAAGTAGTAGGGCCAAGACCCATGCCCTTAACCTTTAAGGCAGGCTTTCTTGACCTCGTACCATTGACACTTTACACCAGGTAATTCTTTGGTGAGTAGAGGTAAACATCCTATAATGCACAGGAGAGCCCCAGCAGATGCCAGCAACATCCCTCCAAGTTGTGATAACCAAAAATATCTCCAGCTATCGCCAAATGTCCCCTGGGGAGCACTGTTACCACCCCTACCATGGTTGAGAACCACTGCTCTAGGGTATGATATTTCATAAACGATAATTGTGCCATGGGTTTTCATATCAGATGGATTTGTGTTTGCATCCTGGCTTTACCACGTACAGGTTGTATGATCTTAAGTAAGGAACTTAAAGAATCCTGACTATAGATAGCAGTATCACAAAGTCATAGCTTCAAGGGGGTAGGTTTTACTGCCTACCATATTCTCAGATTCCTCCTGCCCTCAGGCCTTAAGAAGCATACCACCTAAGACAGGTTGCTTACCATGCCAAGACTGCTTCAAGACAAGTCCTCTTGATCTCCTCACCCTTTAAACTAGATTTTACTGCCCATATGACCCTCATAAGTATAAATATTGAGTCAGTACAAGAAGTATTAATATTTTCTCTAGAATACAATGGGTAGAGAATGAGGCAGACATTCAGTACCCTCTTTATCCTTCAGAATTTACTGTATTATTATGCTCCAGTCAGCTTCCATCTTCTAGTATCTACATCTCAACTATTTCCAGACAGTTGCTCTGCAGGCACATGCATGGCAGGCTGGGCATGCTGGAGACTGATCACCAACCCAGAAGCAGTCCTTACCCCAACTGAGAGGCAAGAGAGCTGGGGTATTTATATCCCCACTCTCTGCTATCCTTGGTTAATCCTGAGAGATGTATGCTACCATTTCTGAGCTCCAGCCACCTACAGTAGTAGCTGGCTTAATACATCCATTATTGACTGTATTCCCTGTGTCACTTCTTCATCCACCTGCCAGTGTTCCCTACACCTCCCAAATAAACCACTGGCATCTAATCTTTTTCATCTGACACTAAAAGGAGAGTATAAATTATTTTCTAGTGAGTTATTCTTTAGTGTACATAGTTTCAGGGAGTGCTTAAAAATGCAGATTTCTCAACCCTATAGATTCTGACTAAGTAAGTCTGCAGCAAGGCCCCCAAAACCCTGTGTTATAAAAAGTACCCTCAGGTATTTGAAGTGGACCATTCCTTGAGAAGCTTTATTATATGATAGTTTCTAGAGTTGATGAAAACTGTCATTTTAAATACTTAGCATGCTTAAAGTGCCCCCAAATGTAAGCTGCTATCATGACCACTTATGCTGACTTCATCAGCAGAGTCAGCCTCAGCAGAGAAGTCAGATCATCCAGAATGATCAGAACAGAAAGCTGATAGAGACAGACATCACAGGCAGGGATACGCAAACATCTGGTGGCTATAAGATTTAATGCCCTATTCCAACGAATGGTTTTGTGACTACGGTAGACTATGAGACTTGAGTTGCTATATAAAATCTTAGCTAATGCTGTCTATAAAATGACGGGAATAGAGTGCTTATAAGAGCAAGATTGTTTGACTTATTTTCATATCCCCAAAGCATAGCATGATGTCTGCTATAGTCAAGATTCAACAAATACATTGACTAGGTGGACAGAAGTTGCAGTGAAAGAGTAGAGATACTCAAATCAGACAGCTGGCTAGATTTCTCAGATTTGGAAGTTTGGATGGGGTAATGTCAAGTTTAGTGACTGTGACAATCTTCAAGTTAATCCAGACCTTTCACAGAGGATTACAAGATATGGTAGAGTCAATTGTTGGGGCCCCACCCAGCTTATGTGAGTGTGAGATACCAATAGCTCATAGATGTACAATTTTTCAGGAAATTGCCCTCAACTGATGGGAGCACCTCCCCTGGAAATGCCGTCCACAAGGGTGGCCCAAGACCAATGACTGATTCAAAAACACCAATCCCTTGCCTCAGAATAGGACAATTTTATGGTACCATTCAGTTCCAGAGCTCCCTTAGAGATCATGCTGAAATAGGCTTCAGCTGAAGCCACATCTCTGCTTACCTCCTTCCCCTGTCCTAACCTGCTCCCTCACCTACTTACACATTTCTCCTGAAAGTCCTCCCTCAACAACCACCTGCACAAGAATCCCTGTGCTTAAGGAACCTGACCTAAGGCACTTGGCACCATGAGTGAAGCTCAAATCTACATGTGTGCATGTCTATTGGACTCAAGGGACTCAATGACCACACCACATAACATACCACTCAGAAGTTGCTGGCCTGGTAGAGTAGTGAAACAACCACTTAAAGATGCAGCTGAAGTGCCAGCTTGAGATACCATCAAGCAGGGGGCACTATCCTTCTGGACATACTTGAACCAATATCCCTTATATGCTTCTGGGTTCCCACTAGTAAAATGCATGGGTCTGGGCACCAAGAGGTGGAAGTAGGATCACCCCTCAATGTGGGACAACTCTGTGATACCACTCATCCTCCAGTGCTCTTCAGAGAACAAAGGCTGAGATGTGACTTCCATTGAAATAACATCTGTGAACTTCTCCTGCTCTATCCTGCTTCCCTCACTTCCCATACAGGTTCCTCCTCTGGACATTCAATCACTAAGTCACTTTCACAAGAATCCTCTCTGGCTCTGCTTTTAGGGAACCCAGGCTAGGGTGAAGACAAGGCACCCCAGTTCAAAGACTACAGAAATCATCTCATCCTCTGCTCTCCCTTTAACAGATGTTGGAGAAGAATCTGATGCTTTGTTTGCTGGGTAATGAAACAGATCCTGAGTGGGTAAATTACCTAAGGTCACTTAGTAAGAAGAAAAGCCAATGTTGAACCTGGATCAGACTGTAGAGGCCTCTTTCCACTGCAGCATTCCTGCTGGTTGCTCAGGCTAGCTAATGCCCAGGAATCACAGTACTTTTATGCAGGGTCTCACCACCCTCTTGTCTTCCACCTCCTAGACTGGCTGGTCTGGGAGGATAACAAAAGACTATCATGAGTGGTGTCTTGGATGGGTCACAGTAAGCGAGAAACACCACTCTGGAAGTCTCCTTTCAACCCCAGGCTATCGTCAGTTATTACCTAGCTTTTCCTCTTAGAGCTAGGCCTGTCAGGCTGTGGTGCTCAGATATTTCTATTTGCCTCTCAGTTCCAAAGATGTTATGCAGCATGTTTCCTCATGTATATTGGCCATTCCCCCAGGAAGTTGATTTGAGTCTGTTTCACCAAGGTCACAGTCCCCTTTCTAGCCATGACTGAAGCTAGTCAAAGTGAGAGATTTGCATCTCTTGAAGTAACACATTTACGTGGATTTACTCTGTTCCAGGTTTCTGAAATGGACTTTGAGGGAAGAGAAGTGTTGAGTGGGTGGAGAATATGGAGATGGAGTGAGCACTGATGGGAAAGGTCAGGACCTATTTGAGGGAAATGAGACATCATTCAATAAGCATGTGTGCTGATGCCCACTTCAGTCCACCACAAATTCAATTGCCAGATGAGCTCTCAGTCCATACATGGTAGGTCTCAAAGCCAAAGGGACTAGGCTTCATATTCATTAGCTACTCTAGGCCTGGGAGACTTATTTAAAGTGTAGCAATATTTTTTTGGGGTGGGGGCAGGGATCTGTCTCCTAAAGCAAAGGATGTAAAAGCAAAAACAAACAAATGGGACCTAATTAAACTTAAAAGCTTTTCCACAGCAAAGGAAAACCATCAACACAATGAAAAGACAACCTACTGAATTGAAGGAAATATTTGCATATGTTATGACCAGTAAGGGGTTAATATCCAACATATATAAACAGCTCATACAGTTCAACATCAAAAAACCAAACAACCTGATTAAAAAATGGGCAGAAGAAATGAACAGACATTTTTCCAAAGAGGAAATGCAGATGACCAAGAGGCACATGAAAAGATGCTAATCATAAAGGAAATGCAAATCAAAACCACAGTGAGATATCACCTCACACCTGTCAGAATGGCTATTATCAAAAAAAGTCTACAAATAACAATTGTAAGCGAGGATGTGGAGAAAAGTGAACCCTCCTACACTGCTGGTGGGAATGTAAATTGGTGCAGCCACTATGGAAAACAGTATGGAGGTTTCTCAAAAAAAACTAAAAATAGAATTATCATATGACCCAGCAATTCCACTCCTGGGTATATATCTGAAAAAAACAAAAACAAAAACATTAATTCAAAAAGATACATGCACCCAAATGGTCAAGCAGCATTATTTACAATTGCCAAGATATGAAAGCTACCTAAGTGTCCATCAACAGATGACTAGATAAAGAAGATGTATATATGTGAGGAATACTACTTAGCCACAAAAAAGAAGGAAATTTTGCCATTTGCAGCAACATGGATGGACTTGGAGGACACTATGCTAAGTTAAATAAGTCAGACAGAGAAAGACAAATACCCTGATCCCTTATATGTGGAATCTAAAAAATACAACAAACTAGTGAATATAACAAAAAAGAAGACTCACAGATACAGAGAACAAACTAGTGGTTAGCTGTGGGGAGAGGTAATTGGAGAGGGGCAAGATAGGGCTAGGGGTCTAAGAGTTACAAACTGCTATGTATAAAATAAATAAGCTACAAGGATATACTGTACAGCACAGGGAATATAGCCAATATTTTATAAAAACTATAAATGGAATATAGTCTTTAAAAATTGTGAATCACTATCTAGTACACCTATAACTTATACAATATTGTACATCAACTATTCTTCAATAAAAAAAAGTTTGAGTCAGAAGTTATTTAAAAGATCAGTTTGGCAACAAATGTGAAGGAATAATTGGAAGGACTTCTTTTTTTTTTTTTTTAAATAAATTTATTTATTTATTTAATTTTGGCTGTGTTGGGTCTTCATTTCTGTGCGAGGGCTTTCTCTAGTTGCGGCGAGCAGGGACCACTCTTCATCGTGGTGCGCGGGCCTCTCACTATCGCGGCCTCTCTTGTTGCGGAGCACAGGCTCCAGACGCGCAGGCTCAGTAGTTGTGGCTCACGGGCCCAGTTGCTCCGCGGCATGTGGGATCTTCCCAGACCAGGGCTCGAACCCGTGTCCCCTGCATTGGCAGGCAGATTCTCAACCACTGTGCCACCAGGGAAGCCCTGGAAGGACTTCTTAGGAATGTTCTCTGCATCCAGTTACGGCAGATTTATTGTATCAGAAATTGCATGATCCTTCTGAGTCCGTTGATGCTACCTACTTCCTGGACTCATTGCAGGTGGTTCTCTTAGGATTGATCAACCACCCCAGCACCCCACCTGAGGCTCACCAGTCACTTGCCTTAGGAGTGACAGGGCTGCCACCCCACAACCAGGCTGATTAGCTTCATGCCTGGAGTTTGGGGCTCTTCCTGCTACTTATAATCTAGGATGAAACATTATGCCTCATGACATGGGATCTGGCAGCCTAAGTAGCTGAAAAAGTAACCAAGTGATAAAATTCCTGCTAGGAAACCATGTGGGAGGTAGCTGGGGAGATAAAAATCTTCTCTACCATGAACTATTTACTTTCAGGTGAAAGTTTTCCTTGAGCCAATGAAGTCTAGGTTTAGAGAGAATCTGACAGTCTCCTTTCCCTTTCCAAACCTTCCAAACAACTGTTTTGCATGTGAGAAAGATGGGGAAAGAAAAGCTTAGGAAATGTGATGATATGCCATATAAGGAATCTCTCCCTTTTGCATTTTTGAAAGACTTCTTAAAATAATGTGAAATTATTCACTGATTAATTTTTTAATGCGACATAATTCTAAGTCTGGACTACTAGGCATCTCAATTTTATTTGGATTATACTACATTCACTTTAATCCTATCCAGAGAATTTGGAACCATGACTACAGTTTTCTTGAGGTGATTTTGATTTTAACTAGTATCTACTATCTATTACCAGATATTACTATGTACATGTTTATCTATATACTTTATATCAATTTCTTCTAAAATAAGAGCAAAGACCATTTTCAGCATTACATTTTAAGTGACAAAACAACATATGGGTCTGATTCTCTTTGTGGACTTAATTCTTTAAACAAGGTTAGTATGACTTTTTGAATGTGACTGTTTCAATACAATTATTAAAATACATTATAACTACCCTTTGCTCTATGTGTTTTGTGATGTCTTTAGCCAAAAGCAATATAATTTTGACTGGAGCTCATTCAGCAGAAACATTTGCTTAATCTTGTTAACGTCCTCACTAATGAACCATCCAATGATCATTACTACAAAAATACAGCCAAGATGTCCAGGTGCCTCTCATCACAGTTCTGGTTGTTGCTATTTTCCAGTTAGTCTAATCCCATATAGCAACATGAGCAGGATGAGCTCGAATGTGGGAGCAATCTGCACCTCATTTCATTGGTCACGGACTTCCTCTGACAACCAATTTAGACGGAAAAAAATTTGACTTAAAGTCCAGTCAGGGAGCTCCTCTTTTTTCCTCCTTGTAGGTTTAGAAGATTTGGAAAATCTTTGGAAAGATTTTCTGTCCATTAGTACTTCCACCCAGAAGTAAGCAAATAAGGGAGACAAGGCAGAATTCTCAGCAATCATAGATTCTGTAACAGACCCTGGACTTTGGACTAAAAGTCATCAAGCATTTGCAATGACTAGGATAGCACACTGCACAGAAATATCTAAAGATAATTAGAAGCAGGAGTACAACATTATTAAACTTGTTTGGAGGGATATGTTGGGGGGATGGTGGGTAATGAACACTGCACAGAGCATTCCTTCTGCCACTGCCCATGATCTGAATCTAACTCTTGTGCTCTTGGAAGGATATTTCCTGCCCCATGACTTGACTTGATCTGCCTAGCGAATACCTATTCATTCTTAAGATCTCCAGTCATCACTTCCTCAAAGACCTTCTACCAGCCCAGATTAAACATTCCTATGGATACACTTCTCTGTAGTACTTATCCCAGTCATAGTTTTACATTTACTTATTTATCTGTCTCATGCCCCCAACTTTAAGCTCCATGAGGACAAAGGTTCTCTTCCCACTATATCACAGTGCCCCAACAAGTAAGGGTTTGGTGTCTTGCTGAATGAACTCCTTCTTTGGGCCTACATTTCCCTACCCTTTAAAAGGTGGAAGTTGGAGGTTTTTAAGTAACTACTAAACACTAATGTGACAGCTCTTCAGCTTATAGAAAAGACATTCATCTGCCCTAGGACATACCAACTTCCCCCCTAAAAGAGGTTTTGGGTAATCTGGAGATTACAGAGCAAGACTAATACAGACCCAAAGCTTTGATTTCTCATGAGAGGGCTTCAAACACCCTCTCATGATCAGGGGATCAGGAGAGAGCTTCTGAAACTCATCCTTGGGCTCTTTTGGAAATGTGGGTTTACACAAACCATATCAGCTTTAAAATATCTGTACAGGATATTGTGTGGATGTTGATGGAAATGGATCTACTATTTTATTTTTTAAACCTCAAACATGCTCAAGCAAACCTCAGATTAAAATCTCAAATGGCTGTTTTCTTAGTTTCTTTAAACCTTTTTTTCCTTTTGGTGTGTCAGTGACTAATAAATTACAGTAAAGCTTGAGTTTATACTAGCTCATAGGTGATTACACTGGACAAGTAGTTTTCCCAAACCCTAGGGCCCCTTGGAAAATTAAATAACCCACATATGGAAGAAATAAGCAGACAGAGGGGTTCCTACCTACCTGCATTCTCTAGCTGCCGAAATTGTGTTTTGATAAGAGGAAACAAGAAGGACAAGAAGGAACTGATAGGCTCCTAGACCCTGAAAACTAAAATTGTTGTTACTGTAAAAACTGCCCTGAATAGGTCGGCCAGGCCTGAGTGTCTGTTGTAGGATTGCTGAGCTTGGCCCTCATCTAAATTTTTAATCTCCATTCCATCCCTACCTCTGACTATCCTTTATCCCCCATCATTATATCATTCTAGAAACCATGTATTTCAGACATTCCAGGAGAATCCCAGTTTCAGTTGTTTTGTCCTGATATCTTCATGACTGTCCACGTTCTCATCACACCAGGTGTTCTATTTTTGCCTTCAGCAGCATGGTCCCTGGAATGGCACCTCAGATGGGAGTTGCAGACACAAAACTTGATGGAGGCCAGCAGCTAGCAAAAATGATTAAAGCCAACCCACTATACTGGGGCAGTTGTTACTAAAGCCCCAGCTAACAGTTACCAGAAGAAGGTAAGCCTGATTTTTTAAAAGCTTTTCTGACTTTTAAAAATTCTGAACACCAGATTTTCATGTGAAATATCCTATTAAAAAAAATGTTTACAACTAACTTGACTTGAAAAAGTATGAGTAAGCCAAGAAACAAAAACAAAAACAAAAATATACAAAAGCCCATTTGTCTATAGGCTCACCAGGCCACACTTGTCAGATTACTTCAGTCTTTCTCTAAACTCTCCATGTTTTATCCCTGTCTGTCCCTGAATGCCCCCACAAACGATTTCATTAACTCATCCAACAACCTTATGAGATAGCTGGTAGTGTCCCCATTTTTAATTTGAGGGCATAGAGGCTCTGATATTGCTAACTGGTCCATGGTTACACAACTCAGAAAAGATTTAGTGTTTGGGATCACAAAGAACTCTTTTCAATGTCCCTGTTCTTTTCCATATTATACCATTATCTCCTGAAATACCTAATAATGCACCCATTTTAAAAAAATAAACTACCATGATAGACCCCAAAAAGATATCTATAAAAATAAAAGTGAAATACCTGGAGGTCCACCCCCCAAGTGCCGACACAGCTTGATGACTCTGTCACCCCAAGATTGCCCAAAGCCAAACAAGCACAAATGCATCCCACATTTGATGGACAGTGAGTTGGAATCAGCCAAGACAGTGGAGTAGAAAGGCTCTGAGCTCACCTCCTCTCACAGGCACACCAATATTACAATTATTTACAGAATAACCATTGATAAAGACTGGAACCAGAAAAAGATCTACAACAAAAGATATAAAGAAGGAACCACAGCAAGACGGGTAGGAGGGGAAGAGTTACAGTATAGTCAGATCCCATGCACCCAGATAGGCAACCCACAATTTGGAGAATAATTACATTGCAGAGGTTCTCTACAAGGAGTGAGGGGTCTGAGCCCCACTTCAGGCTCCTCAGCCTGGGGATCCTGCACTGGGAAGATGACTCCCCAGAATGCTTGGCTTTGAAGATCAGTGGGGTTTACTTTAGGGAGTCCCAGAGGGCTGGGGGAAATAGAGACTCCACTCCAAAAAGGCACACACAATATCTCACATGTTCTGGGACCCAGAGCAGAAACAGTCATTTGAAGGGAACCTGGGTTAGACCTACTTTCATATCTTGGAATATCTCCCAGAGAGGCAGGAGGCAACTGAAGCTCACCCTGGGGACACAGACACTGGCAGAAGCCATTTTGGGGAGCTCATTGTACCACATGAATACTGGTGCAAGAACCTTTTTGGAATCCTCCTTCTAGCTTATTAGCTTCAGGACCGAGCCCTGCCCCTATCCAACAGCCTGTAGGCATCAGTTCTGGGACACCTCAGGCCAAGGAACTAACTGGATGTGGACACAGCCCCACTCACCAGCAGAGAGGCTGCCTTAAGACCTCCTGAGCTCACAGACACCCCTGGACATAGCTCTGTCCGCCAGGTGGTCCAGGACCCTGCCCCACACACCAGTGCACAGGCACTAGAACCAGGACTTCCAGGATCCTGCAGCCAGGAACCTGAATCCACCCACTAGTACGCAGGCACCAGCCCCAGAATCTCAAGCACCACCCACAAGCCAGCCTGCTTTAATATTAGGACCAACCTCACCCACCAGTGGGTGGACACCAGGCTCAGGAAAACTACAGACCCAGAGCCTGTGGACCCAGCCCATCCACCAGCAGGTCAGCATCAGCCCTCGGACAGGCTGGGCCCTGGCCCCGCCCAACAGCAGGCTAACACAAGCTTTGGGACACCCCAGATGCCACAGCCAGCTGTAAGGCATTGGTCTCATCCACTAGTTGTCTGACACCAGCTCTGGGACCCCTGGCCCCTGCAGCCAGACCTCAGGACCTGGTTCTGCCTGCCAGTGGGCCAGCACTAGTCTCAGGGCCCCCCAGGTTTCCACAGCCAGCCACCTCATGACCCAGCCCCACCAGCTAGCAGCTTCTGCACAAGGCAGAGCCTGGTAACCAATGGACTAGGAGCTAAACAAGCCACCAGACCACCCACAGTAGTCAGCCCTCTACAACAGAAGGACTAATACATCCCACATAGGGGCCACCCCTAGTGCATATAGCTCTGGTGATGAGAGGGGAGTGTAATGCTGGGGCATATAGAATGTCCCCTACAAAAGGACACTTCTTCAAAGTTGGGAAATATAACCAACCTACCAGATGCATAGGAATAAAAACAGGTTAGGCAAAATGTGGTGACAGAGGAATATGTTCCAAATGAAGGAACAAGATAAAACCCCAGAAAAACTAAGTGAAGTGTAGATAGATAGGCAATCTACCTGAGAAATAGTTCAGGGTAATGATAATAAGATGATCAAAGAACTCGGAGAAGAATGGGTGCACAGAGTGAGAAGTTAGAAGCTTTTAATAAAGAGTTAGAAAATATAAAGAACAATTAAATAGAGATGAAGAATACAATAACTGAAATGAAAACTATGCTAAAAGGAATCAGCAGTGGACTAAATGATACAGAGGAACAAATCAGCAAGATGGAAAACAGAATAGTAGATATCACTGATGGTGAAGAGAAAAAAGAAAGAATGAAAGAAATGGGACAGTTTAGGAGACCTCTGGGACAACATCAAGTGTACTAATGCTCACATTATAGGAGTCTCAGAAGGAGAAGAGAGAGAGAAAGAGGCAGAGAACATATTTGAAGACAAAATAGCTATAACCTTCCCTAACCTGGGAAAAGAAACTGTGCTCCCTGGACTTGGATGTCTGAGAGTTCCAAACAGGGTCAACCCAAAGAGGAACACACCAAAACACATCGTAATTAGAATGGCAAAAATTAAAGATAAAGGGGAAATATTAAAAAGCAGCAAGGGAAAAGTAACAAGTTACATAAAAGGGAACTCCCATTAGGCTATCAGCTGACTTTTCAGCAGAAACTCTGCAGGGCAGAAGGGAGTGTTAAGACATATTTAAAGTGGTGACAAGGAAAAACCTACAACCAAGAATATTCTACCCAGCAAGGCTCTTATTCAGATTTGACAGAGACATCAAAAGTTTTACAGAGAAGCAAAAGCTAGAAGAGTTCATCACCACAAAATCAGCTTTACAAGAAATATTTAAAGGGACTTCTTTAAACAAAAAAGAAGAGGCCACAACTAAAAATGTGAAAATCACTAAAAGAAAACTCATCAGGAAAGGCAAATATACAGGAAAGGTAGAAAATTAACCACATACAAAGCTAGTAGGAAGGTTAAAAGAAAAATAGTAAAATCATCTATATATAATAAGCAGTTAAGGGAATCACAAAACAATTATGTAAAATATGTCAAAAAACAGTAATCATGGGAGGAGGAGAGAACTAATGCATGGTTGTTACAATGCACTTGAAATTAAGAGATCAGCAACTTTAAACTATCACATGTATGTATATAGACTGCTATGTAAAAGCCTCATGGTAACCACAAACCAAAAATCTATGATACATATACACACAAAAAAAGAAAAAGAAATCCAAATGTAACACTAGGAGAGTGATCAAGATGGCAGAGGAGTAAGATGTGGAGCTCACCTTCCCCCACAAATATATGAAAAATACATCTACATGTGGAATGATTCATACAGAACATCTACAGAACGCTGGCAGAAGACCTCAGACTTCTGAAAGGGCAAGAAAATCTTCATGTAACTGGGTAGGACAAAAGAAAAAGGAAAAGAAAAAGAGAGAGAGAGAAAGAAAGGAATCTGGATGGGAACAGCACCCCAGGGAGGGAGCTGTGAAAGAGGAAAGATTCTTACACCCCAGGAAGTCCCCTCACTGGCAGGGGGATCAGCTTGGATGGAGGGGGATCTTCAGAGCCTCGGAGGAGAACACAGCAACCAATCTGCAGAAGGCAAAACAGAGAATGACCTTCACAGGTGGTCAGTACTACCACCCATGCTTCCCAGCCTGAGATGCTCTTCTGCCAGTGAGGGCAGGAGCTGAGTGCTGAAACTTGGGCTTCAGAGGTCAGACCCGGGGAGAGGACTGGGGTTGGCTGCACAGAGACAGCCTGAAGGGGTTGGAGTGTGGCAACTGAGGCTGTAAGCGGAAGAAGCTTGAGACTGCCAGAGAGGCAAGGCACCATTGTTGGGGGGTATGCAAGGAGAGGGGCAGGATTGCCATAGGAGCTTCTTTCCCTGCACCAATCTCAGGCAACAGGACAGCACCTACATGAGCTCTGGGGTTGGGCACAAGCTGCCACTGCCATCACAGGCTCCAGAGTCAGGCATGGGCTGCCACCACCACTTAGAGAACCACAAGTAGGAGACAATTGCTGCCCCCCACCATACCAAGAGGGTATGTGGGCTGCCACTGCTGTTAAGATGATTACATGGAGACTAACAACATGATACTAAAAATTAATGGGTCAATGAGGAAATCAAAAAGGAAATTTTAAAATACCTTGAGACAAATGACAATGAAAACACAACCATACAAAATCTATGGGATGCAGCAAAAGTAGTTCTTAGAGGGAAGTTCATAGTGATACAGGCCTTCCTCAAAAAAATAAGAAAAATTTCAAATAAAAAGCCTAATCTACCACTTAAAAGAATTAGAAAAAGAGGAACAAACAAAACTTAAAGTCAGCAGAAGGAAGGAAAAAATAAAGATCAGAGAGGAAATAAATAAAATAGAGATAAAAAAAATAGGAAAAATAAATAAAACCAAGAGTTAGTTCTTTGAATGGGTAAACAAAATTGACAAACCTCTGGCCAGGCTCACCAAGAAAAAAGAGAGAAAACCCAAATAAAATAAGAAATAAAAAAGGAGAAATATCAACCAATACCACAGAAATACAAAAAATGATAAGAGAATACTATGAAAAATTATATGCCAACAAATTCGATAACCTAGAAGAAATAGACAACTTTCTAGAAACATACAGCCCACCAAAACTGAATCAGGAAGAAATAGATAATTTGAACAGACCAATAAGTAGAAGTGAAATAGAATCTGTAAAAATAAATAAATAAATAAATAAATACCTCCCTACAAACAAAAGTCTGGGACCAGATGGCTTCACAGGCAAGTTCTACCAAACATACAAAGAAGAACTTATACCTATCCTTCTCAAACTCTTTCAAAAGACTGAAGAGGAGGGAACACTCCCAACTACATACTATGAAGCCAACATCACACTGATACCAAAACCAGACAAAGATACCACCAAAGAAGAAAATTACAGGCCAATATCTTTGAAGATAGATGCAGAAATTCTCAATAAAATACTAGCAAACCGCGTCCAACAACACATAAAAAAGATCATACACCATGACCAAGTGGGATTCATCCCAAGTTCACAAGGATGGTTCAACATACACAAATCAATGTGAAATATCACATCAACAAAAGAAAAGACAAAAACCACAAGATCATTTTGACAGATGCAGAAAAAGCATTTGACAAAATTCAATATCCATTCATGATAAAAGAGTTACCAAAGTGGGAAGAGACAGAACATATCTCAACATAATAAGTTGTTTATGGCAAACCTACAGCCAATATAATACTCAGCCATGAAAAGCTGAAAGCCTTCCCACTAAAATCTGGAACAAGACAAGGATGCCCACTCTTAAGTTCTATTCAACATAGTATTGGAAATCCTAGCCACAACAATTAGACAATAAAAAGAAATAAAAAGTATCCAAATTGGAAGGGAAAAGGTAAAATTGTCACTATATGCAGATGACATGATACTATATGTAGAAAACCCTAAAGATGCCACACAAAAACTACTAGAACTGATAAATGAATTCAGCAATGTAGCAGGATACAAGATTAACATACAGAAATTGGTTGTATTTCTTTACACTAAAAATGAAATAGCAGACAGGGAATGTAAAAAAACAATACCTTTTAAAATTACACCAAAAAAAACCCACAAAAACTTAGGAATAAACCTGACCAAGGAGGTGAAAGACTTATATGCTGAAAACTATTAAACATTAATAAAGGAAATTAAAGATGGTTCAAAGAAATGGAAAGATATCCCATGCTCTTGGATTGGAAGAATTAACATTGTTAAAATGGCCATACTACCCAAAGCAATCTACAGACTTAATGTGATCCTTATCAAATTACCCATGACAGTTTTCACAGAACTAAAACAAATAATTCTTAAATTTATATGGAACCATAAAAACCCCGAATTGCCAAAGCAATCCTGAGGAAAAAGAACAAAGCAGGAGGCATAAACCTTCCAGACTTCAAACAATACTACAGAAGTAGAGTAATCAAAGAAGTGCGGTATTGGCACAAAAACAGACATACAGATCAATGGAACAGAATAGAGAGCCCAGAAATAAACCCACACACCTACAGTCAATTAATCTTTGACAAAGGAGGGAAGAATATAAAATGGGAAAAAGACAGTCTCTTCAGCAAGTGGTACAGGGAAAGTTTAACAGCTGCATGTAAATCAATGAAGTTAGAACACACCCTCACACCATGCACAAAACTAAACTCAAAATGTCTTAAAGATTTAAATATAAGACATTATAAACTCCTAGAAGAAATCATAGGCAAAACTTTCTCTGACGTAAATCATACCAATGGTCAGTCTCTCAAGACAATAGAAATAAAAACAAAAATAAACAAATGGGACATAATCAAACTTACAAGATTTGCACAACAAAGGAAACCATAAACAAAACAAAAAGACAACCTATGGAATGTGAGAAGATATCTGCAAATGATGTGACCTACAAGGGCTTAATTTCTAAAACATACAAAGAGCTTACACTATTCAACAGCAAAAAACAATCCAGTCAGGGCAGAAGGTTTACATAGACATTTCTCCAAAGAAGACATACAGATGGCCAATAGGCACATGAAAAGATGCTCAATGTCGCTAATTATTAGAGAAATGCAAATTAAAACGACAATGAGCTACCACCTCACACTGGTCAGAATGACCACCATTAAAAAATCTACAAATAACAAATACTGGAGAGTGTGTGTAGAAAAGGGTACCCTCCTACACTGTTGGTGGGAATGTAAGTCGGGGCAGCCACTATGAAAAACAGTTTGGAGGTTCCTTAGAAAACTATAAATAGAATTACCATATGATCCAACAATCCCACTCTTAGGCATATATCCAGACAAAACTATAATTCAAAAAGATACATGCACCCCTATGTTCACAGCAGCACTATTCACAATAGCCAAGACATGCAAGCAACCTAAATGTCCATCAACAGATGAATGGATAAGGATGTTGGATACATACAATGGAATACTACTCAGCCATAAAAAAAAATGAAATAATGTCATTTGAAGCAACATGGATGGACCTAGAGATTATCATACCAAGTGAAGTAGGTCAGAAAGAGAAAAACAAATACCATATGATCTCACTTATATGTGGAATCTAAAATATACACAAATGAACCTATCTATGAAAACAGAAACAGGCTCACAGACCTAGAGAACAGACTTGTGGTTGCCAAGTGGGAGGGGGTTGGGGGAGGGATGACTGGGAGTTTGGGGTTAGTAGATGCAAACTATTACACATAGAATGGATAAACAACAAGTTCCTACTGTATATCACAGGGAACTATGTTCAATATCCCATGATAACCCATAATCGAAATGAATATAAAAAAGAATTTATATATGTGTATAATTGAGTCACTTTCCTGTACAGTAGAAATTAACACAACATTGTAAATCAAATATACTTCAATAAAAATAAATTTAAAAAACATAACATTAAAGACAGTCATCAAATCATAAGAAAACAAAAGAGAGGAACTACAAAAATAACCCCAAAACAGTTAACAAAAGGGCAATATGAACATATATATCAATAATTACTTTAAATGTAAATGGACTAAATGCTCCAATCAAAAGAGTGGCTGAATGGATACTAAAACAATAGCAGTGTATATGCTGCTTACAAGAGACTCATTTCAGATCTGAAGACACACAGACTGAAAGTGAGGGGATGGAAAAATGTATTCTGTGCAAATGGAAATCAAAAGAAAGCCAGGGTAGCAATACTTATATCAGACAGATGTTAAGACAAAGACTGTTAAAAGAGACAAGGACATTATGTAATAATCAAGGGATCAATCCAACAAAAAGATATAACAATTGTAAATATATATGCACCCAACATAGGAACACCTAAATACATAAAGCAAATATTAACAGACATAAAGAGGGAAATTTACAATAACAAAATAATAGTAGGGAACTTTAACATCTCACTTACATCAATGTATGGATCATCCATACAGAAAATCAGTAAGGAGTAACTGGCCTTAAATGACACATTAGGTTAGGTGACCTTAATAGATATATAGAGAACATTCTATCCAAAAGCAACAGAATACACATTCTTTTCAAGAGCACATGGAACATTCTCCAGGATAGATCACATGCTGGGCCACAATATAAGCCTCGGTAAATCTAAGAAAATTGAAATCATATCAGGCATCTTTCCTGACCACAATGCTATGAGACTACAAATCAACTACAAGCAAAAACCATAAAAACCACAAACATATGGATGCAAAACAATATGCTAAACACCCAATGGTTCACTGAAGAAATCAAAGAGGAAATCAATAAACTACCTGGAGACAAAAGAAAATGAAAACAGCAATCCAAAAATCTATGGGACACAGCAAAAGCAGTTCTAAGAGGGAAGTTTATAGTGATATAGGTTTACCTCAAGAAACAAGAAAAATCTCAAACAACATAAACTTACACCTAAAGGAACTAGAAGAAGAACTAACAAAACCCAAACTTAGTGAAAGAAATAATAAATATGAGAGGAGAAATAAATGAAATAAAGGCTAAAAAAAGTAATAGAAAAGATCAATGAAACTAAGAGCTGGTTCTTTGAAAAGATAAACAAAATTGATAAACCTTTAGCCAGACTCAAGAAAGAAGAGCCAAATTAATAAAATCAGAACTATAAAAGAAGTTATAATCCTTTGAATTTCTGTGGTGTCAGTTATAAGAAAAACCATAAGCCAATAAAATTGACAACTTAGAAGAAATGGACAAATTTCTAGAAATGTACAATCTCCCAAGATTGAACCAGGAAGAAATAGAAAATACAAACAGACCAATTACCAGCAATGAAATTGAATCAGTAATCATCATTATCATCTCCCAACAAACAAAACGTCAAGACAAGATGGCATCACAGGTGAATTCTACCAAATATTTAGAGAAGAACCAACACCTATCATCAAACTATTCCAAAAAAATTGCAAATGAAGGAATTCTTCTGAACTCATTCTACGAGGCCAGCATCTCCCTGATACCAAAACCAAAGATATCAGAAAAAAAACTATGCACCAAAATCACTAAACATAGATGCAAAAGTCCTCAAAATATTAGCAAACCAAATCCAACAATATAGCAAAAATATCATACACCGTGATCAAGTGTGATTTATCTCAGGAATATAAGAATGGTTCAATATCCAGAAATCAATCAATATGATACATCACATTAACAGATTAAGGAGAAAAATCATATGATTATCTCAATAGATGCAGAGAAAGCTCTCAACAAAATTCAATATCAATTTATGATAAAAACTCTCCAGAGAGTGGGTATAGAGGGAACATACCTCAACATAATAAAAGCCATATATGATAAACCCACAGCTAACATTATACTTAATGGTGAGAAGCTGAAAGCATTTCCTCTAGGTTCAGAAACAAGACAAGGATTTCTGCTCTTGCCACTTTTATTCAACATAGTTTTGGAAGTCCTAGCCACAGCAATCAGATAAGAAAAAGAAATAAAAGGAATCCAAGTTGGAAAGGAAGAAGTAAAACTGTCACTGCACGTGACATGATACTGTACATATAAAATCCTAAAAATACCACCAGAAAACTCCTAGAGCTCATCAATGAATTTGGTGAAGTTGCAGGATGTAAAATTAATGTACATAAATCTGCTGCATTTCTATACATTTAACAATGAACTATCAGAATGAAATTAAGGAAAAATCCCATTTATCATTGCATCAAAAAGAATAAAATACCTAGGAATAAACCTACCTCAGTATATAAAAATCTGTACTCAGAAAACTGTAAGACACTGATGAAAGAAACTGAAGACAACACAAACAGAAGGAAGGATAGATTGTGTTTAAGGATTAGAAGAATTAATATTGTTAAAATGACCATACTACCCAAGGCATTCTAAAGATTCAATGTAATCCCTACAAAATATCAATGGCATTTTTCATAGAACTAGAACAAATAATTTTAAAATTTAGAAGCATGAAAGACCTTTAATAGCCAAAACAATCTTGAAAAAAAGAACAGAGTTGGAGGTATTACACTCCCTGACTTCAGACTATACTACAAACCTACAGTATTCAAAACAGTATGGTATTGGCACAGAAACAGATACATAGACTAATGGAACACAATAGAGAGCCCAGAAATAAACCCACACACTTATGCTCAATTAATCTACAACAAAGGAGACAAAAATAAACAATGGAGAAAATACAGTCCCTTCACTAAGTCTCTTCCCTATATACAATAAAAGAAAACTGGACAGCTACATGTAAAAGAATGAAATTAAAGCATTCTCTAACACCATATACAAAAATAACTCAAAATGGATTAAAGAACTAAATGTAAGACTGGAAACTATAAAACTCCTAGAAGAAAACATAGGCAGAACACTCTGACATAAATCATAGCAATATTTTTTTAGATCTGTTTCTAAGGCAAAGGAAACAAAAACAAAAATAAACAAATGAGACCTAATTAAATTTAAAAGCTTTTTTGCACCACAAAGGAAACCACTGACAAAATGAAAAAACAACCTACTGAATGGGAGAAAATATTTTCAAATGATATGACCGATAAGGGGTTAATATCCAAAGTATATAAACAGCATATACAATTCAATATCAAAAAAAACCCCAAATCAATCCAATTAAAAAATGGGCAGAAGAACTAATAGACATTTTTCCAAAGAAGACATACAGGTGGCCAACAGGCACATGAAAATATGTTCAACATTACTAATCATCAGAGAAATACAAATTAAAACTACAATGAGATATTACCTCACACTTGTCAGAATGGCTATCATCAAAAAGGCTGCAAATAAAAAACATTGGCAAGGATATGGAGAAAAATGACCCCTCCTACACTGTTGGTGGGAATGTAAATTGGTGCAGCCATTATGGAAAAGAGTACGGAAGTTCCTCAAAATACTAAAAGTAGAACTACCATATGGTCCAGCAATATTTGAAAAGATACATGCACCCCAATGTTCATAGCAGCATTATTTACAATAGCCAAGATATGGAAGCAACCTAAATGTCCATCAACAGATGAATAGATAAAGAAGATGTGGTATATATACACACTCAGCCATAACTAAGAAAGAAATTTTGCCATTTGCAGCAACATGGATGGACTTGGAGGGTATTATGCTTAGTGACATAAGTCAGAGAAAGACAAATACTATATGTTATCACTTATATGTGGAATCTAAAAAATAAACTAGTGAATACAACAAAACAGATTCACAGATATATAAAACAAGCTAGTGGTTAACAGTGGGGAAAGGGAAGTGGGAAATGGCAAGATAGGGGCAGGGCATTAAGAAGTATAAAGTACTATATATGGGACTTCCCTGGTGGTGCAGTGGTTAAGACTCCAAGCTCCCAATGCAGGGGGCCCAGGTTTGATCCCTGGTCAGGGAACTAGATCCCACATTCATGCCACAACTAAGTGTTCGTATGTCACAACTAAGGAGCAGGCGAGCCACAACGAAGGAGCCTGCCTGCCACAATTAAGACCCAGCGCAACCAAATAAATAAAAATAAATATGTTTTTAAAATAATAAAATAAGCTACAAAGATATATTGTACAGCACAGGGAATATAGCCAATATTTTATAGTAACTATATAATCTTTAAAAGTTGTGAATCACTATTTTGTACACCTGAAACATATAATATTGTAAATCAACTATACCTTAATTTTTAAAAAGTGAAATAAAAATTTTAACCCAGAATAATTAAGCTACAGGTATTGGGATTCGGGAGTAAACAGCATTGAGAAGCAGAGTCAAAAGGGGAGAAGGCAGTAATAAATTGACAGTCAGAAACTCCTAGTGGCCAAGTGGTTAAACAACTTAAGAATATTTAAATATTCAAGTTGAGGTTGTGTTTCATGCTATAGCATGAGATCCCCTCTATAGTCCAGACCCTCAGTAAGAGTCTGGTGCTGCACAGCTGGCATGACTGCTGTCTGTGGGAGTAAAGGATGGGGTGGTTTTCAGTATGGGATGACGTAATGTGGAAAAAGGATTGCATGTGTAGGTAACCAGGTGATTGATAAAATGGTCTAATTCATTAGAATCAGGAACCCATAGCCACAGCCATTATAACCAAGAGAAATGTAAACTGCCCCAGAAAACTCACACCCAAGAATTTCAAGGAGATTAGAATGGCAGCGAATTTCTCATCTTGTGAGATGGGAGTTCAGTAAAATGCTTTTGTATCCCAAAGAGCAGAATGACTCATCTTGTGTCTTCATTATACCTGGAACCATATATAATTATAGTAAAAGGTCTCCATAACCACCCCCTGATGACAAGCAGAACTTACTGCTCCAGCATCTGTGCTCCCATTGCATTTTGTTACAACATGCACTATATTGTGACTATAATCTGGAAGAGAGTGTGTCCTCATCCCCATGCCTCTAGTACACATATCAGGAAAACAGTCAAAAGATACACAGTAGGACAGTACAAGATGGCGGAAGAGTAAGACGCGGAGATCACCTTCCTCCCCACAGATACATCAGAAATACATCTACACGTGGAACTGCTCTTATAGAACACCCACTGAACGCTGGCAGAAGACCACAGACCTCCCAAAAGGCAAGAAACTCTCCACGTACCTGGGTAGGGCAAAAGAAAAAAGAAACAACAGAGACAAAAGAATAGGGACGGGACCTGCACCAGTGGAAGGGAGCTGTGAAGGAGGAAAGGTTTCCACACACTAGGAAGCCCCTTCACGGGTGGAGACTGTGGGTAGCGAAGGGGGGAAGCTTCGGAGCCACGGAGGAGAGCGCAGCAACAGGGGTGCGGAGGACAAAGCGGAGAGATTCCCGCACAGAGGCTCGGCGCCGAGCAGCACTCACCAGCCGGAGAGGCTTGTCTGCTCACCCGCCTGGGCGGGCGGGGGCTGGGAGCTGAGACTCGGGCTTCGGTCGGATCGCAAGGAGAGGACTGGGGTTGGCTGCGTGAACATAGCCTGAAGGGGTTAGTGCACCACAGCTAGCCGGGAGGGAGTCCGGGAAAAGGTCTGGAGCTGCTGAAGAGGCAAGAGACTTTTTCTTGCCTCTTTGTTTCCTGGTGCGCGAGGAGAGGAGATTCAGAGCGCCGCCTAAACGAGCTCCAGAGATGGGCGCGAGCTGCGGCTATCAGCGCGCACCCCAGAGACGGGCATGAGACGCTAAGGCTGCTGCTGCCGCCACCAAGAAGCCTGTGTGCAAGCACAGGTCACTATCCACACCACCCCTCCCGGGAGCCTGTGCAGCCCGCCACTGCCAGGGTCCCGTGATCCAGGGACAACTTCCCCAGGAGAACGCACGGCACGCCTCAGGCTGGGGCAACGTCACCCTGGCCTCTGCCGCCGCAGGCTCACCCCACATCCGTACCCATCCCTCCCCCAAGCCTGAGTGAGCCAAAGCCCCGAAGCAGCTGCTCCTTTAACCCTGTCCTGTGTGAGCTAAGAACAGATGCCCTCAGGCGACCTACACGCAGAGACAAGTCCAAATCCAAAGCTGAACCCCGGGAGCTGTGCGAACAAAGAAGAGAAAGGGAAATCTCTCCCAGCAGCCTCAGAAGCAGCGGATTAAAACTCCACAAACAACTTGATGTACCCTGCATCTGTGGAATACCCGAATAGACAATGAATCATCCCAAATTGAGGAGGTGGACTTTGGGAGCAAGATATATTATTGTTTCCCCTTTTCCTCTTTTTGTGAGTGTGTATGTGTATGCTTCTGTGTGAGATTTTGTCTGTATACCTTTGCTTTCAGCATTTGTCCTAGGGTTCTGTCCGTCTGTTTTTTGTTTTTTTTTTTAACTTAAAAAAATTTTTTTTCTTAATAATTATTTTTTATTTTAATAACTTTATTTTATTTTATCTTATCTTATTTTATTTTATTTTATCCTCTTTCTTTCTATCTTTCTATTTTTTCTCCCTTTTATTCTGAGCCGGGTGGATGAAAGGCTCTTGGTGCTCCAGCCAGGCATCAGGGCTGTGCCTCTGAGGTGGGAGAGCCAACTTCAGGACACTGGTCCACAAGAGACCTCCCAGCTCCACGTAATACCAAACGATGAAAATCTCCCAGAGATCTCCATCTCAACACCAAGACCCAGCTTCACTCAACGACCAGCAAGCTACAGTGCTGGACACCCTATGCCAAACAACTAGCAAGACAGGAACACAGCCCCATCCATTAGAAGAGAGACTGCCTAAAATCATAATAAGGCCACAGACACCCCAAAACACACCACCAGACGTGGACCTGCCCACCAGAAAGACAAGATCCAGCCTCATCCACCAGAACACAGGCACTAGTCCCCTCCACCAGGAAGCCTACACAACCCACTGAACCAACCTTAGCCACTGGGGACAGACACCAAAAACAACAGGAACTACGAACCTGCAGCCTGCAAAAAGGAGACCCCAAACACAGTAAGATAAGCAAAATGAGAAGACAGAAAAACACACAGCAGATGAAGGAGCAAGGTAAAAACACACCAGACCTAACAAATGAAGAGGAAATAGGCAGTCTACCTGAAAAAGAATTCAGAATAATGATAGTAAAGATGATCCAAAATCTTGGAAATAGGATAGACAAAATGCAAGAAACATTTAATAAGGACCTAGAAGAACTAAAGAGGAACCAAGCAATGATGAAAAACACAATAAATGAAATTAAAAATACTCTAGAAGGAATCAATAGCAGAATAACTGAGGCAGAAGAATGGATAAGTGACGTGGAAGATAAAATAGTGGAAATAACTACTGCAGAGCAGAATAAAGAAAAAAGAAAGAAAAGAACTGAGGACAGTCTCAGAGACCTCTGGGACAACATTAAGTGCACCAACATTCGAATTATAGGGGTCCCAGAAGAAGAAGAGAAAAAGAAAGGGACTGAGAAAATATGTGAAGAGATTATAGTTGAAAACTTCCCTAATATGGGAAAGGAAATAGTTAATCAAATCCTGGAAGCACAGAGAGTCCCATACAGGATAAATCCAAGGAGAAACACGCCAAGACACATATTAATCAAACTATCAAAAATTAAATATAAAGAAAACATATTAAAAGCAGCAAGGGAAAAACAACAGATAACACACAAGGGCATCCCCATAAGGTTAACAGCTGATCTTTCAGCAGAATCTCTGCAAGCCAGAAGGGAGTGGCAGAACATATTTAAAGTGATGAAGGAGAAAAACCTACAACCAAGATTACTCTACCCAGTAAGGATCTCATTCAGATTTGATGGAGAAATTAAAACCTTTACAGACAAGCAAAAGCTAAGAGAGTGCAGCACCACCAAACCAGCTTTACAACAAATGCGAAAGGAACTTCTCTAGGCAAGAAACACAAGAGAAGGAAAACACCTACAATAACAAACCCAAAACATTTAACAAAATGGGAATAGGAACATACATATCGATAATTACCTTAAATGTAAATGGATTAAATGCTCCCACCAAAAGACATAGATTGGCTGAATGGATACAAAAACAAGACCCATAAATGTGCTGTCTACAAGAGATGCACTTCAGACCTAGGGACACATACCGACTGAAAGTGAGGGGATGGAAAAAGATTTTCCATGCAAATGGAAATCAAAAGAAAGCTGGAGTAGCAATTCTCATATCAGACAAAATAGACTTTAAAATAAAGACTATTACAAGAGACAAAGAAGGACACTACATAATGATCAAGGGATCCATCCAAGAAGAAGATATAACAATTGTAAATATTTATGCACCCAACATAGGAGCACCTCAATACATAAGGCAAATGCTAACAGCCATAAAAGGGGAAATCGACAGTAACACAATCATAGTAGGGGACACCCCACTTTCACCAATGGACAGATCATCCAAAATGAAAATAAATAAGGAAACACAAGCTTTAAATGATACATTAAACAAGATGGACTTAATTGATATTTATAGGACATTCCACCCAAAAACAACAGAATACACATTTTTCTCAAGTGCTCATGGAACATTCTCCAGGATAGATCTTATCTTGGGTCACAAATCAAGCCTTCATAAATTTAAGAAAATTGAAATCGTATCAAGTATCTTTTCCGACAACAACGCTATGAGACTAGATATCAATTACAGGAAAAGATCTGTAAAAAATACAAACACATGGAGGCTAAACAATACAATACTTAATAACGAAGTGACCACTGAAGAAATCAAAGGGGAAATCAAAAAATACCTAGAAACAAATGACAATGGAAACACGACGACCCAAAACCTATGGGATGCAGCAAAAGCAGTTCTAAGAGGGAAGTTTATAGCAATATAATCCTACCTTAAGAAACAAGAAACATCTCAAATAAACAACCTAACCTTGCACCTAAAGCAATTAGAGAAAGAAGAACAAAATATGAACAGACCAATCACAAGCACTGAAATTGAAACTGTGATTAAAAATCTTCCAGCAAACAAAAGCCCAGGACCAGATGGCTTCACAGGTGAATTCTATCAAACATTTAGAGAAGAGCTAACACCTATCCTTCTCAAACTCTTCCAAAATATTGCAGAGGGAGGAACACTCCCCAACTCATTCTATGAGGCCACCATCACCCTGATACCAAAACCAGACAAAGACGTCACAAAGAAAGAAAACTACAGGCCAATATCACTGATGAACATAGATGCAAAAATCCTCAACAAAATACTAGCAAACAGAATCCAACAGCACATTAAAAGGATCATACACCATGATCAAGTGCAGATTATTCCAGGAATGCAAGTATTCTTCAATATTTGCAAATCAATCAACGTGATACACCATATTAACAAATTGAAGGAGAAAAACCATATGATCATCTCAATAGATGCAGAGAAAGCTTTCGACAAAATTCAAAACCCATTTATGATAAAAGCCCTGCAGAAAGTAGGCATAGAGGGAACTTTCCTCAACATAATAAAGGCCATATATGACAAAGCCACAGCCAACATCATCCTCAATGGTGAAAAACTGAAACCATTTCCACTAAGATCAGGAACAAGACAAGGTTGCTCACTCTCACCACTATTATTCAACATAGTTTTGGAAGTGTTAGCCACAGCAATCAGAGAAGAAAAAGAAATAAAAGGAATCAAAATCAGAAAAGAAGAAGTAAAGCTGTCACTGTTTGCAGATGACATGATACTATACATAGAGAATCCTAAAGATGCTACCAGAAAACTACTAGAGCTAACCAATGAATTTGGTAAAGTAGCAGGATACAAAATTAATGCACAGAAATCTCTTGCATTCCTATACACTAATGACGAAAAATCTGAAAGTGAAATTAAGGAAACACTCCCATTTACCACTGCAACAAAAAGAATAAAATATCTAGGAATAAACCTACCTAAGGAGACAAAAGACCTGTATGCAGAAAATTATGACACTGATGAAAGAAATTAAAGAGGATACAAATAGATGGAGAGATATACCATGTTCTTGGATTGGAAGAATCAACATTGTGAAAATGACTCTACTACCCAAAGCAATCTACAGATTCAATGCAATCTCTATCAAAATACTACTGGCATTTTTCACAGAACTAGAACAAAAAATTTCACAATTTGTATGGAAACACAAAAGACCCTGAATAGCCAAAGCAATCTTGAGAACGAAAAATGGAGCTGGAGGAATCAGGCTCCCTGACTTCAGACTATACTACAAAGCCACAGTAATCAAGACAGTATGGTACCGGCACAAAAACAGAAATATAGATCAATGGAACACGATAGAAAGCCCAGAGATAAACCCACGCACATATGGTCACCTTATCTTTGATAAAGGAGGCAAGCATATACAGTGGAGAAAAGACAGCCTCTTCAATAAATGGTGCTGGGAAAACTGGACAGGTACATGTAAAAGTATGAAATTAGAACACTCCCTAACACCATACACAAAAATAAACTCAAAATGGATTAAAGATCTAAATGTAAGGCCAGACACTATCAAACTCTTAGAGGTAAACATAGGCAGAACACTCTATGACATAAATCACAGCAAGATCCTCTTTGACCCTGCTCCTAGAGAAATGGAAATAAAAACACAAATAAACAAATGGGACCTAATGAAACTTAAAAGCTTTTGCACAGCAAAGGAAACCATAAACAAGACCAAAAGACAACCCTCAGAATGGGAGAAAATATTTGCAAATGAAGCAACTGACAAAGGATTAATCTCCAAGATTCACAAGCAGCTCATGCAGCTCAACAACAAAAAAATAAACAACCCAATCCAAAAGTGGGCAGAAGACCTAAATAGACATTTCTCCAAAGAAGATATACAGATTGCCAACAAATACATGAAAGAATGCTCAACATCATTAATCATTATAGAAATGCAAATCAAAACTACAATGAGATATCATCTCACACTGGTCAGAATGGCCATCATCAAAAAATCTAGAAACAGTAAATTCTGGAGAGGGTGTGGAGAAAAGGGAACACTCTTGCACTGTTGGTGGGAATGTAAATTGATACAGCCACTATGGAGAACAATATGGAGATTCCTTAAAAAACTAAAAATAGAACTACCATATGACCCAGAAATCCCACTACTGGGCATATACCCTGAGAAAACCATAATTCAAAAAGAGTCATGTACCAAAATGTTCATTGCAGCTCTATTTACAATAGCCAGGACATGGAAGCAACCTAAGTGTCCATCGACAGATGAATGGATAAAGAAGATGTGGCACATATATACAATGGAATATTACTCAGCCATAAAAAGAAATGAAATGGAGTTATTTGTAGTGAGGTGGATGGAGTTAGAGTCTGTCATACAGAGTGAAGTAAGTCAGAAAGAGAAAAACAAATACAGTATGCTAACACATATATATGGAATTTAAGGAAAAAAAAAAAAAGGTCATGAAGAACATAGTGGCAAGATGGGAATAAAGACACAGACCTACTAGAGAATGGACTTGAGGATATGGGGAGGGGGAAGGGTAAGATGTGACAAACTGAGAGAGTGGCATGGACATATATACATTACCAAATGTAAAATAGATAGCTAGTGGGAAGCAATCGCATAGCACAGGGAGATCAGCTCGGTGCTTTGTGACCACCTAGAGGGGTGGGATAGGGAGGGTGGGAGGGAGGGAGATGCAAGAGGGAAGAGATATGGGAACATATGTATATGTATAACTGATTCACTTTGTTATAAAGCAGAAACTAACACACCACTGTAAAGCAATTATACTGCAATAAAGATGTTAAAAAAAAAAAGATACACAGTAAGCTGTTTTAAAATCCCACCATCTCCAAATTTAAGCTGTTTTAAATTCCCACCATCTCCAAATTAATAGCTGTGTATGCTGTCTGTTTTCATCAATTCTGTTTACACTTAGTATCCTTTTGTAACTCTGAGTTTAATTTCCCAGAAGGTACTAATTTTATTGCTTCCAAAGTGGTCAATTATTTTTCTGTTTATACGGCATTTTATGTTTCAATTTTCCTTCAGACACCTGCTTGGGATACACACTTGATAATGTAAACCCAAATTAATTTGCACAGTGTTGCTTGACTGGGCTTTTTTTCTTGAAGTCATGCTCCATGAAAAATTCTAACCAGGTGAGCCTTGGTGAAGCAGCTGTTCCCCCTATGGTATGTAGGGAGGAATCATCAAGGCATGAGTTAAGAGGAGGCAAGTAATTGCCTAGCCTATATGGGGTCTTAGTCTAATATTGACTTTTAATTATGAAGGCCAAATGTTTGTTTTCTTATAGGATCCATTTTTGCCCCTTGGTTATGGAGGCAGTTGGAATATGAAAAGTTTACTTTTTTTCGCATGGGGGTAGACAGGTAAGTTTATATTACAGTAAGATATTCTGAGCCTCAGTTCTTACGATTATACGTCTGTCTTATGAGAGTTTCTAACTAAATGTCCTGCATGTGTGTCCTGATCAATTTTAGATCTTTATACTCTACAAGCTCACTAAAAGGAGCATTAAGGATGCACCACCTGTTCTGGGAAACAATTCAGAAATGTGTATCAACACCATAACGTGTGTTTATTTAACACTGGGGCTGGCATATAGGAGGGCTTAATTAGTTTGTCAAGTGCCGGAAATACAATGAGAATTAAAAAGCCTAGCTCCTACCCCAAGGACTTGCATCTTGGAGCTCTCAGCGATGACAGGTTATTATAATGGAGTGTGCTAAGTGCTGCCATAGCAGTAGTCATGGGCTGTTTGGACCCAGAAATACTATTTCTAGAAATCTATCCTAAGGAAATAATCTGAAATGCAGAAATGACTTACACAGAGATTGTTTGCACAGTGAACATTGCTGTCGGCAGACCCTCCTCATGCCGACATGGTTCACACAGTGCGGTATTTAACAGTGGAAAAATTGTGGAAACCGTGGGAAAATTGTAATTAGCCAATTTGCTGTTATAATAAAGTAACAGCGGGAGCAATGTGTTAGCTATACTGTGCCAGGAAAAGTTCAAAACACTTAATCTGAATTAACATATTAATTCTCTCAATAACCCTATGAGGGTATTATTACTATTATCACCATTTTATGTATAAGAAAACTGACACCAAAAAGTTAAATAACTTGTCCAAGTTTACTGAACAGGCAGTTATTTGACAGGCAGCGTGGCTCTAGAGCCTGTCTTATGTTACAACCATTAAAAATGTTTATATATCTTACAATGATAGGGAGACAGGCTTATGATAGTTATGTAGAGTTAGATACACACTGCTAATCTTAGCCTGGGTTCTCCTAGAAAGCACAGCCTAAGATAAGGACTTGTTAGCATGTAATTTATTTTGGAACATTATTTCAGGAAAGAGGAGTAAGGGAATGGTAAGAATGAGAAAGCAAAAGTGGGAAGGCCAATGCAAGGATGTGTTATTGAGCTGGTCACCTCTGAGCAAGGGGGGGCTCAGTCCCACTGGGACCCTCTGAGGGACAATGGAGAACGTGCCTCAGAAACAGCCACTGATCTGAGGGGGGAGGGGAGAGTATGTCCAACTCCATTCCCCATCAGTCAAGGCTTACCCATGGGTGTTGTCTTCCTCTATGTCCTGGGCAGGACAAGCATGAGTATTGAGTGAGTTCCCAAGGACCTCCTGCTCTGAGGTGTCAGGGAAGATCTGGGGCAGAAAGCAAGACAGAGGAGGTGTTGAAAACTTGTACCTGTGCAAAGCTGGTGCAGCAGCAATGGGTGAAGTGAAGGGAGGGCCAGAAGACAGGAGGCAGGGCACAAGAGGTGTCTCAGACAGGCCATCCCCCATCACTATTTCTGCTCTATCTTGAGATGGCTCAGTGTAGTCTCCTCCCATGAGCCTTGCCCACTGCAGTCTCCTCGAGAGTTAATGCAGGTAGGTTAGTGCAACAAGCTCCAGTCTCCACTATCGCAGACAGTCCCTAGGTTGTAACTGATCGTCAACATCCCCTTCCTCCATTACCCATTCTGGGTTTTTCCCAAGCTCATATGCACTTCAGCAGGCCGAGGGTGCTTGCCTGATAGAGTGATCCAAACCCTCATCACCAAATGACCCACACCTGGCTCAGAAGGAAAGCAGTCTCTCTTCTGGATGCTGTGGGTTTCAGCACTGGGGCAGATGATTTTGACACAGAGGACCCACCCTTCAATGGTGGGCACAAAACTGGAGCCTTGCAGACCTCGGGGTTGTGGTTTAAGCAAGAGAGATCCTTTTCTTATTCTTTGGGGACCCCACAGAACTGCAGCAGATGCTCTCAGTGTCCCTCCCACATCCCTTGAAACTTTCACTGCACCTCAGCAAATACATCTGAGCCTTCATCATTTCACTTATCAGGCTATGATTGCTGAAGTTGATTTGCAGTTGTCACAGGCATGGGATTGCCAAGAGACATGCGCAGGTGGGTCCCACTGTGGGAGATTCAGATAATGCCCTAGCCACAATCTGTCCTCTCATCTTGCTTTCTGAACAGTGCAGACCTAGAGAACACTTGCTTGGCTCCTATGACCTTGGACTCAGGTCTCTAAAGCCTCTACTGTTGTTACAAAGAGAGGGCCTTGCAAAGACCATCCGGAGCAGAGGCAATTGCTCCTAATCCCTTGGATCCTTTGAGGTCTTGCCCTGCCAATGCCTTCCTGGAGCCCAGACCACTACCTTATTATTGCATTCTGTCACAGCTGAGCCACCATGGGATGAACTTCCTAACATCTTCAGTTGAACAACCTAAAAGTGCCAGAGAGTTGATGCCCCACGGGGCCATCCCTGACTGTCCAGACACAGCAGCTTCAGACAGCCTCTCCGAAGATACCCAGAAGACAGGGAGTTGGCTTGTTGCCAAGCTAGGGCAGCTCAGAATGCACAGCTACATATACTCTCCTCCTCCCCTGCCTCACTCCTCCTTTTCCTTCACTCCTGCTTCCCTGAAATTTTATTCCCCAGGGAGGTGTTAGCACAAAAATTTTAACTCAGGCTTCTTTTCTGCAGGAACTGGGTCAAAACTCTAAGCAAATCATTTAAAGCTTTGAGTTACCTTTTATGTAAAATGAACTTAACAGAGCTTACAGATTGAATGAGATGGTTGTGCATAATAAGGGTTGAGTGTTTGTTTCATGTAAAAAGTGCCCAGCATATTTCCTGACATATAGCCAACAACAATAGCCAACAACAGTCAATCTCTTACATTTCGCCCTTGGCCATCTCATAGTTTTCACTTGCTGACTCTGCTTGTGTGGCTGGTAACCTGGAGCATAAGAGGAAATTTAGTAAGTAGAATCAAAGTGGAAGTTGTCAGCAGAGAAGAGAGTAGGGCGTTGGTGATTTCATGTGGCTCAGCTTCATACAACCTAGAAAAGCAACCAAAGAACCCACTACAAACCATACTTGGCCTCATGAATCCATACCCCGTTAGGCAGAAGTCAGTCTGCTGGATTTTCTGGGAGATGAGCTGGGTCAGCACTTTGCCCAGTGTTTTCCTTTATAGGACTGAGACAAGAACAGGATTTCCTTTCTCCTAGTCTTTGTTTCCTATGTTTTCAACCTGGCCAATTCCAAACAAGCTTGCCCAATGAGGCTCCGTGTGTTTTTAAAGGACCAGCAGCCCTACTGCTTGGGCCATACATATGATCTGGCAGGCCCTATGATATTGGAAGTGTCAGGACTGAAGAAAGATGCATATGGAATTTGTGCCAAGTCCCAGGGGATAATCCCAATACAGGCCTCTAGGGTTTTCTAGCAAGGAAGTCATGTCATCTTCAATGGATGATTATATACAATTTTTAAAAATGTATTTACTTTACTCAGAACTTTTATTTTAAAAGGAATTTATATAGTAAATTAAACATAATAGTTCCTCATAGTTATTGCTTTCTTCTTTACTATTTCTCAATAACTTGTTTAGTAATCCCTTCTAGAATTTCTTGGAGGTTGACATTAAGTTCATTGGACTGTAGTTTCTAAAACTCTAAAACTAAAACTTTCTTCTCCGTTTTTGAAAGTTGAAGCATACTTTCAACTCATGCATCCTATTATTTTCTATTTCTCTATGATTACTGAAAGTACCATATTTCTACATCAAATCCACAAGTTTTATTTTTTAATTACATTAAGATGTATTCTTCTGAGCCTGCAAAAATTAAAATAATTTAGTTTATAGTTTATAACTTTATTTTATTGTTCTTTCACCTAATTTGATGTTTATACCACCATAAATATTTTGAAAATTGTTCTCTTTAATAAAGTAGAAGAGCAGATGTTGGTTATTTTTGCTTTTTTACTCTATCATCAGTTAAAGTATTTCAAACCCCCCTCCAAAAAAAAGGTGAATATGGCATCATATTCCTTGTTCATCTTTTGCTGATCAGATTGTTTGCAATTAGTAATTTCTGGAAAGTAATCCATTCTGAAATTCTGCCTCTTTGGCATTATTTTTAAAAACAACTCCTGTTGTGCTACTGGGGCCTGATAGAGATGGAATGCTAATGCCAAGTGACCATGTGCCCAGAGCTGCCTGTCTTGAGCTGAATTCTATCAGACTCACCAGGTGTTAAGAACAAATGGCCCAGCAACACTCCATCAAAAGATGGAAATGGCACATTAAAGATCAAACATGGGCAGAATTAGAAGGTCCAAGCAAGCTAATGAGCATACAGCTCAGACCCACCACCTATGCACCAGCATCCTTCCCTTAGCCCATGTCTGTGACGATGGCTTTGGCCAAGTCAGGATGGAGACAACAAAGGGGAAAGAATCAGTCAGTGGTTGTATGTATGATTCTGGAGCTTGAGGGAGAAGTTCGTCAGGTACCCATGTCTTGCTGTTGACCACTATTCTGAAATGCCCCACAGTTAATATTCCTAAGTTGACTTCTGTCCCTGTTACAACTCTTAGGGTCACCAAATGTCAACGTGGCAAATATCAATCAAGACCTCACTAACTGCCTTGAATTCCATCCTCCAACCATGACCTAATGCCTCCTGACTAGGATATGACCCGCAACCACCAACCCTTGGCAGTTGGCCTTGGTTTCGCCTCCTTACTTTGCTTCCCAGATAATATAAGTTCATTCTCCTCTTTCCTGGCCCCGATCTCTGGCTTGTCCTCTATTCCCTGAAGTTACTGCACTGCTAAGTTTTCATCATGGAGTGCTTGGGTCACAGCATCTTTCAAAGATTGGAAAAAGCCAAGCATTTTATCACTTCCCACAGCTCCAATAAGTGAAGCATAGTCAAAGAGTATCTCTTGAAACTTTGTTTAAAGACTCAGCTACAGATGTTTATCTTTTCCTCATTTCTGTGTACATAAAAACAAGCATAGACAGAGCTTCTTAAGTAACTTACTGTGCTGGGATAAACATCAGATATTCCCAATATTGTAGCAAAATGTAGTAGTCAGAGGTATCTATAGAGCAAAAGGCTCACTCCAGGGGCAGGGGGCCCTACCCGTGGAAGTAGTTATACAAACAAGATAGGCAATCGAGGTAAGGGTGTTTTAGAGGTGATGCAAGTATTATATTTGGGCAGGAGTAAGGTGGCAGATAGAAACCAAATGAAAGTCCTTGATTCTAATACATAAAGGCCATTATTAGAAGGGACTTGACTGGCATAGTGATCATAGAGTGACTGGTCTGGCCTGGGTCCTCAAGCTGACCTATCAGCCCACCTCAGACACAGTGAGCCCCTGATAAGAAGAGGTGGTAGTCTCCTTCATCTCGTTTATGACCTCACTCCAAAACTAAAACCTGTCTTGTATTCCACTTAATTGGCCTAACATATGAGTGTTTATTATGTGCTTGTCACTGATCTAGGCACTGGAAGTCTATGAGTAGAAAAGATAAAAAATTGCTGCCCTTAAGTTTACTGGAGAAGTCACAGTAAGCAGATGTGGAAACAAAAACGTTTATGATAAGTGCCAGGAGGGAAAAAAACAAGGAGCTGAGTGTGTGTGGATAATGAGATCTACCTTCGTGGGTAATTGAGAAAGCCATTCCCTGCTCCTAACCTCTTGATTCAATTCCTGTCTTTGTCCTTTAAAGCTAAAGTTTGATACAGTTCCTCTAACCAATGCTCCTAGTTTCTCTTCTCATCTACACTCTGCAATTAACTGGTTGGCACGTGGTCATAAATCATTGCCTGGGACACTGTAGGCCCTAGGATTCCCTGTAAATGGCCTGTCAGCTGGGTTCACCTCACCCATGACTCAGACCCAGATCTGATCATGTAGCCCAAAGCTCTGTTGACCAATAAATGAAGTGGCCTGATCTAATCTGGGATTGAAACCAGACATTTTAAACTGTCATTAATTAAGCAATGGCTTTGACCCACCATCAGAAAGAATTGGCCTTTGAATCATTTTTTGAATTGGTTGTGAATTTCAGCCCATCATCTTCTGATGGTGGAGGCAAAATGGAGGAATAAAGGCCTATCTGACCCTTGACTTACAAATGTCTCACCCTTAAAATACATCTCAACTCCACTTGCCCCTGTGATACTGAGCCAGCCTGATGGGACAATTAGCTGAAAGTGAAGGCTGAAGCCTGGTAGTGACTGGAGCCCTGCCAATCCATGGATCCTCTTCCGTAGCCACATGTGTCAGCCCTCTGGACTTCTCTACCTCAAATTCAACATGCTCCCAAACTAATGAGTCTTTATCCTTAGTGTTTACCATCCCTCCCTTCATTGGCTCCTTTCTTCTGTGTTCTCTTTCTCTGAGAATCACCGCTGTATTTCTTAAGCCCAAAACCTTACAGTCATGTTGGATTTTCCATCTCCCTTATTCCCAACTACATTCAAGTTTTACCAATTCCACCTGACCCCTCATTGCCCTGTCAGTAGTTTCATCCAGGCTCTCATAATCTCATACCTAAACTATTCAAGATGCTCCAAAATGATTTCCTGTCTATGTCACTGATCTGAGGTTTGCCCAAATAAGCAATATGGAGAATTGGAAGAATGATGGAGAACCTCCTAAGCAAAGCAGTCAAGGCCCCTGACTAACTTTCCTCCTTGTATTCTATCAGGTGGCTCTATGAACACTACTTTCTACCTACTGTCATTACTCTATACCTTTCACATGTTCCTTCTGCCGAGGATGCCCTCCACTACCTCTACTCCCACTTTGTCCACCTTGGCTCTCCTTTTAAGTGTTATTTCTTTTGCGACCTTGCCTGCGTCCTTTTAATGGAACCAGCTGCTTTTCCCCCCACACCTCCCTGCTTCATTATAGCAATTATCACAGAGCACTCTAAGAACTGGTTTACATATTTTAAAATGTAGGGGGCCATACATATTTATCCCTGTATCTGTAAACTTTAGTTGATGCCCAATCTGTAACAGGAGCTTAATAAAAACTGGATCAATAAACCTAACCCAAGCAGCCTTGCCCTGCCTCCCATTTGTTGGCTTGAATCCTTGAAACCATCTGCAAAAAAGGTTTGTATGTATTGTTTGGTATGCTAGGATTCTCCTGCCCCCATTTTCACTGAGTTATCAATATGATAGTCTCTCTCAAGCCCTTTGTAATTCCATATTCTCAGATAACAGGTACCAAAAGAGATTCTGAGAACGAGTTCCAGGACTCTAAGATCCTTGGTTAGATCAAGAGCCTAAGACAGGCTAAGGAAGCAAGGAAAATGAAGGATTTGCAAAGAGAGCTATTACCATCTGGGAGAAGCTACCTCCATCCGAGATGGGAATGGTGGTGATGAGGATGCTCATTTCTCTACTTCCAGCCTAAAAGAAAGGCAGCTTCCATGGGACCATTGAAAGTGTTTGCTAAGCCTTCCCTGAGTTTGGGAGACACGAGAATGACTCAGGACTCACACCTGAGAAAGCTAAAGCTGCCTGTGGTAAAAGGATAGAGAAGCTGCACCAAGATCTGCCTGTACTTCGGACTTTGTTGGGACTAGAGGTACAGGAGTGTTTCCTGGGGCCAGAAGTGGGAGAGAAACAGCAGCCTGGAGGTGTTTTGAAACCTGCCCAACAGAGCTTCTGCTAGAGGTCTAGAGAACTCAAGAGCAAGAATCTGAAACACAGACCTGAGGGAGAGGCTCGGGAGCAGCCAGCTGAAGAAAATGTGCCTGACCCCATCCCAGGAACTGTAGCCTCAGGTGGGACCTAGCAGGTATCTCCAAGGCCCCATGGAGGAGTTTAGGAGAAAAGGAGTTCACTCCAAATATCTGCCACAGGTGGAGAGCTGGGCCAGTTCCACTAAGAACTTCACCAACCCCTCATTATCTTCTCCCTGGGCACTTGCTCTCAGGTCAGGAACTACCACCCAAGCTGACCCAAAACTGAGGAAGGGGAAAAATTCACTCTCAAGTTTGGAGTTTGGGTTAACATCTTATTTTGGATATTCTGACTTCTGAATTAAACTTGTGTTTTGAACAAAATTGACCATAGGAGGAATATTTCCTAAGAGTAAACAGAAAAGCCATGGATCTATTGGCATTTGCATCTAGAAGGGAAAAAACTGCCACTGGTTTTATTGTAAAGGTAGAGTGAGAGACAAAAAGTAAAGTTTCAATGTGGCTAAGGCAGGACTCACACTCATTCACTTTCTGAGGAAGAGCTTTTGCCAGATTTCCAAAGGGATCTGTGACAAGAGAAAAGGTTAAGAATCAGCCTTTTTACTTTATAGAGAGCAGGAAAATGAGCTGAAACAGACTTATGTAGAGAGGACCTGAATAAATGTCTCCTGCTCCCAGCCAAAGGCACTGAGACCAAAACCTTAGGCTTTTAAACATCAAGTGTAAACACACAATTCTGTATCTGAAAAGATCAGATTTTATGTGCTTTCGCATTTCTCTCCTAATGAGCAATCCCAGGGCTGCAGGCCGATTTGAAGCATAGAAGAGGAAAAAAAAAAAAAAAAAAGTCTTTCTCCTAAGCAACACACGCAAGGATCATGTGTCTCCATAATGAGACTCCAGTAGTTTCTAAGCTATGGCCCCACACACTGCCAACCACATCTGTCTGCACCTTTGATGGACTGCAGACTTCATTTGTCCTGGCATCCCTGATTACCCTTGACAGGCTAGAAACACCAAGGCCCTCAGGTTCAGGGAGGCACGGTGTCCTGAGGGCTTGGCCATCCCTAGGGGACCTATGTCCAGTGCTTTAATGGCCTTGCTCATGCTGGGGGTTAGAAGCAGTTTGTGGATGAATTTCTCTTCATAAGCAGACAGAAGTTTGAGGTCTCTGGTAACCATCTTATTCTTCATGGCCTAAGGAGGGTGGAAAGGATAAAGCTGAGGTAGAAACCTGGCTCCAGAGATGGCTCTTGCACTTGTTCATTGGAAAAGGAGAAAGAATGTGAGGCAGAAATTATCATGACCTTTTTTTAATAGATGAGAACTTACAGTGGTTGATCTCATCTTCTCCACTTGCTCTTTGAGGAAGCCCATCATGGTGCCTAGTTTGTGGTCAGTGCCCAGTAAATACATGTTGAATGTCTGTTTTCTTTCCTGTGGATAAGTGAACACTATAGAAAAGGCACTGAGCTACAGACACACACAGAAATACCAACTTTAACTTTTAGAAACTCTAGCCTGTGGGGAGGATAGACAAGTCAATTGATGGGTATGATGGGTACAAAATATGACACGAGTGTATGGTGTTGAGGAAACATGGGCACAGTGCACCCAGCCAGAAGAAAGGGTCTTCTTGGGAGAGAGAAGAGCATGAGCTGGGCTGCGTCTCAGGAAAGAGCCAGGTGTTCAGTGAGACTAGGGCATAGAGAGTTAGGTAGGTGAGGCTGAAGAGGACTCTGAGGCCCAAACATCAGGAAGGGATATTCTGGACAATGTGGGGCTTTGCTTTCTGTTTTACCATTCTCTTCTATAGCTGCTGCTTTGCCTTCTCCTTTGTCATTGGGACTGGAAGCCTGGGAACCACATTTCCCAAACTCCCTTACCTCCAGAGTTGTGCATCAATAAGATGCATTCATGTGAGATTTGGAACGCAGAAAGGAGGCAAAAGTCATATTCTCCAGCAGTGATAGTGGATATAGGGTTTCAGCAGATGTGGATTTTTTGTAGCAGACATTGGTTTCCCATGCCAGGAGGTCACAATTCTTCTGGAAGCTGTGGAGGAATCGTGAAGCCAGCTAAGCTGTGCTAGAGGCAATAAGACAGGATGAGGAGAGAACTACTATAGGCAAATTGAGGGAGAGGAGGCCCTGAATTAGTACAATAGTTACTGGGATGGAGCAGAGAGGGCAGATACAAAGTTCAAATGAGATACGGTGCATGGAAATGTGAGAAACACTATTCACAAAATAATAAAATTAGTATTGCATTAGTAAGAGCAGCATTTAATAAGATAAGAGCTAGCTTTGAATTGTTTCTCTTGCATCTAAGTCAAGAAGAGATTCTGAAGAAGTCTTTTGGAGGAAGTGAAATAATTCCTTTGATTCTTAAGGGATGACTATGCTTTAGATAACTTCCTTCATTCATTCTTTCCACCTTTAGCATCTACTGTGTACCTGCTGTGTACTAGGCAATCTGCTATGTTCTTCCACATGTATTGTAAAAGTTCCACCATAACCTACAAAGTAGGCATTGTCAGCCACTTTACTAGAGAATACAATACCTTGCCCCAGATTACCTGGTTAGAAGATTGCAAATCAAACCAAGGTCTCCTGACTCCAAAGACAAATAAGTACAGTCATCCCTCAGTATCTACAGGGAAGTGGTTACAGGACCCTCCCATCCCCCATGTGGATATCAAAATCCACGGTTGCTCAAGTCCAGTATAAAAAATGGCCTAGTACAGTTGGCCCTCCATTCAAGGGTTCCGCATCCATGGGTTCAGGCAACTGCGGATCGATTTTTGATCTGGCATTGGTTGAATCCACAGATGCAGAACTGAGTATATAGACTGTATTCTTTCCATGTTCCCTCTGAGTATGAAGTGTCACAGGAATGTGCACAAGTAATATCTGTGCAGGTTGTACCAAGTAGATTAGCCTGGATGACTGGAAGGTGCAGAGTGTAGAGAGGCTCACTGAGGGGGTCCCAGTGTGCTGTAGAGCAATTGCACTGTTCTTGTAGGAAAACGATCTACAGGTATCCCCCACTTTTTGCTTTACGCCACTTCACTTTTACAAAAGAGCTACATTTGTACCTGTTTTTGCTAACCAAAAGAAATCCAAAGAGGATTTTTGCTTTTACAAAAAAAAGAAAAAGAAAAAAGACTAAGAGCAAAAATAGTGTCAGCATTTGTTTTGCTGCTAGCTGCTGTAGAGGCAGAGCACAACCCAAGCAGCCAGAGTGGCACCACCAAGCCCCTTCCCGGGAACTATACTTGGCATCTCAGCATCAAGCCATCATAGTTTTGAACTGTGTCTGTGAGTATCTGTGCTTTATCTTGATTTATTTTGTGCATCTGTTAGCAAGATGTGTCCTAAAGTAATTGATTCTTCACTTTACACCATTTCAGCTTATGAAAGGCTTCATAGGAATGCTCTATTTTTGAATTGTGGGAAAACCTTTACTCCTCTCGCAATTTGGTCTATCATATCTGAAGTTCTGTACTTAGAAATTTATTTCCTTGGGCTATTTATTTTTATAAAGAACTTTTTACAAATTAATATGACAAAGGCCAATGATGTAATAGAAGATGTACAAAGATCATGAACAGATATTTCTGATTGGCCAAGCCCAACCAGAGCCAGAGGACAAAGATCATGGATGTGGTCCATTCTGGTCTACATCCTAGGACACAGAACAAAGAGGAGCTGAGCGGAGAGTGGATTTGGAAGAGTAAGTTGGTGATATCCAGCAGTTCCATTAATCACGCAGATTCTTCTGAAAAGAGTCTTTTCATTAAACTCTCCTGTATTAGCACTTAATGTATGCTGGGACGTGGCAAACACATATATATATATATAAAGTTTTTTTTTTTAATAAAATGAGAATGTCCTGAACATAATTTCATGTAATATTTTTAAATGTTCAGGGCTTCCCTCGTGGTGCAGTGGTTAAGAATCCGCCTGCCAATGCAGGGGACACGGGCTCAAGCCCTGGTCCAGGAAGATCCCACATGCCACGGAGCAGCTAAGCCTGTGCACCACAACTACTGAGCCTGCACTCTAGAGCCCACGAGCCACGACTACTGAAGCCCATGAGCCTAGAGGCCGTGCTGTGCAACAAGAGAAGCCACCACAATGAGAAGCCCGCGCACCGTAACAAAGAGTAGTCCCTGCTCGCAGCAACTAGAGAAAGCCTGCACACAGCAACGAAGACCCAATGCAGCCAAAAATAAAATAAATTAATTTTAAAAAATAAAAATAAAAATGTTTAATTGTGATCTAATACATGTAACATAAAGTTTACCACCTTAACCACTTCTAAGTATACAATTCATCGGCATTAAGTGCACTCACATTGTTGTACTAACACCACCATCCACCAACAGATTTATTTTCATCTTGTAAAACTGGAACACTGTACCTACTAAATAATTCTCCATTCCTCCCTCCCTCCAGCCCCTGGCATTCCACTATTCTGTCCCTGAATTTGACTACTCTAAGCACCTCATAAGTAGAATCATAGAGTTTTGTCCTTCTGTGACTGGCTTATTTCACTAAGTATAGTGTCTTTAAGGTTCATCAATGTGTAACATGTGTCAAAATTTCCTTCCTTTTGAAGGCTAATATTCCATTGTATGTATTTACTACATTTTCTTTATCCATTTATCTGTCTATGGACACTTGTATTGTTTCTATCTTTTGGCTATTTGGAATAATGCTGCTATGTACACGGATGTACAAATATCTCCTCAAGACACTGATTTCAATTCTTTTGGGTATATACACAGAAGTGGAATTGCTGGATCATATGGTAATTCTATTTTTAATTTTTGAGGAATGGCCATACTGTTTTGATAATGGCCATAATATTTACATTCCCCAAAAACTGCACAAGGGTTCCAATTTTTTCATATTCTCTCCAACACCTGTTGCTTTCTTCCTTTCTTTCTCTCTTTACTAGCCATCCAAATGGGTGTGAGATGGTATCTCACTGTGGTTTTTACATTTCTCTAATGATTAATAAAGTTGAGTATATTGTCATGTGTTTATTGGCCATTTGTGTAGCTTCTTTGCGGAAGTGTTTATTCAAGTCCTTCGTCCATTTTTTAATTGGGTTTTTGTTCCTGATGTTGTTAAGTTGTAGAAGTTCTTTATATATTCTGCATATTAGCTCCTTATCAGATTTATGATTTGCAAATATGTTCTCCCATTCTGTGGGTTGTCTTTTCACTCTGTTTGCATCCTTTGCACAGAACTTTTAAATTTTAATATAGTCCAATTTACCTATTTTCTTTTGTTGTCTGTGCTTTTGGTGTCATATCCAAAAAAATCATTGCCGAATCCAATGTCTTGGAGCTTTTCTCTGTTTTCTTATAAAGTTCTATAGGTTTAGCTCTTAAGTTTAGGTCTTTGGTCCATTTTTAGTTAATTTTTGTTTATGGTGTAAGTTAAGGGTCCAAAACCATTCTTTTGCATGTAGATATCCAGTTTTTCCAACACCATTTGTTGAAATGACTGTCCTTTCCCCATTGAATTGCCTTGGCACCCTTGTCAAAAATCATTTGACCCAATATATGCAGATTTATTTCTGGGTGCTCTCTTCTATTCCATTAGTCTTTATCCCAGCACCACACTATTTTGATTACTGCAGCTTTGTAATAAATTTTGAAATCAAAATATGACTTCCAATTTTGTTCCATTTCAAGATGGTTTTAGCTATTCACAGTCTCTTGATATTCCGTGTGAATTTTAGGATGAATTTTTCTATTTCTAAAAAATAGTCTTTGGGATTTTAATAGAGATTGCATTGAATCTGCAGATTTCTTTGGGTAGTATTGACATCTTAACAATATTAAGTCTTCCAATCCATGGCCACAGGATGTCTTTCCATTTATCAGTGTCTTCTTTAATTTCTTTCAACAATGTTTTGTAGTTTTCAGTTTACAAGTCTTTCACCTCCTTGGTTAAGTTTATTCCTAAGTATTTTATTCTTTTTGATGTTTTTGTAAATGGTATTGTTTTCTTAGTTTCCTTATTTGAATGTTCATTGTTAATGTATATGTATAAAACTGATTTTTATGTATTGATTTTGTATCCCACAACTTTGCTGAATGTACTTATTAGCTCTGACAGATTTTTCATGGAATATTTAGGGCTTTTTACATATAAGCTCATGTCACTTGAGAATCAATATACTTTTACTACTCTGTTTCCAATTTGGGTGTTTTTTCTTTTTCTTGGCTAATTTCTTTGGCTAGGATTTCCAGTATTATGTTAAATACAGGTGGCAAAATTGGACACCCTTGTCTTACTTCTGTTCTTAAAGGAAAAGCTTTCAGTCTTTCACCATTATGATGTTAGTGGTGGCATTTTCATATATGGCCTTTATTACATTAAAGTAGTTGTCTTCTGTTCTTAGTTTGACTGTTTTTTTATCATGAAAGGGTGTTGAATGTTATCAAATGCATTTTCTGTACCACTTGAGATGGTCATGTAGTGGGTTTTTTTCCTTCTGTTAGTGTGTGTATTTTATTGATTTTCATGTGTTGAACTATTTTTGCAATACAGGAATAAATCCCCCTTTATCATGGTTTGTAATCCTTTTAATGTGCTGTTGAATTCTGTTGGCTAGTCTTTGCTGAAGAGTTTTGCACCAGTATTCATAAGGAGTATTAGTCTGTAGTTCTACTTCTTGTTTTGTCTTTTTCTGGCTTCAGCATCTGGCTAATGCTGACTTCAGAATGAGTTTGGAGATGATCCCTCCTCTTCAATTTCTTAGAGTTTGAGGAGGATTGGCTTTAATTCTTCTTCAAATGTTTGGTAAAATTCACCAGTAGAGCCATCTGGTCTTATGTTTTTCTTTGATAAGTTTTTGATTATTGATTCAATCTTCTCATTACTTATAGGTCTGTTCATACTTTCTATTTCTTCATGATTCAATCTTGGTAGGTGGTATGTTTCTAGGAAACTGTCCATTTGTAGAGGTTTTCCAATTAGTTGGTGTGCAATTGTTCATAGTACTCTTATAATCCTTTTTATTTCTGTAATCAGTATTAATATCGCCTCTTTAGTTTCTGAAATTAGTTATTTTTTCTTTGTCAGTCTAGCCAAAGGGTTGTCAATTTTGTTAATTTTTTCAAAGAACCAACTTTTGGTTTCACTGATTTTTATTTACTGTTTTTCCTATTCTCTATTTTGTTTACCTCTACTGAAACCTTTATTATTTCCTCCCTTCTCTTAGCTCTGTGTTTGGTTTTTCCTTCTTTTTCTAGTTTCCTAAGATATAAATTTAGGTTGTTGATTTGAGATCTATGTTTTCCTTTAATATAACCTACTACAGCTATAAATTTCCCTCTGCCCAGGTTTTGCTGTAGCCCATATATTTTGATATCTTGTGTTTTCATTTTCATTTGTCTCAAGCTATTTTCTAATTTCTCTTGTGATTTATTCTATGGTTTATTGGTAGGGTAAGAATGTGTTTAATTTCTACATATTTGTGGGGTTTAAATTTTTCTTCTATTGATTTCTAGTTTTATTTCATTGTGATCAGAAATGATTTCAATCTCTTAAATTTATTGAAAACTTGTTTTGTGGCCTAACATATGGTCCATCCTGGAGAATGTTCTACATGCACTTAGGAAAAATATGTATTTTGCAGCTCCTGTGTGGAATGTTCTGTATATGTTGGTTAGGTCCACTTAGTCAGTAGTATCGTTCAAGTCCTCTATTTCCTTAATGATCTTCTATACAATTGTTCTGTCCATTATTGAAAGCAGGGTATGGAATTTCCTATTATTGTAGAGCTGTCTATCTCTTCAATCCTGTCACTTTTTGATTCATATATTTGGGAGTTGTAATGTTAGTGCCTATATGCAAATAATTGTTATATCTCCTTGGTGATTTTACCCTTTTATCATTATATACGTCCTTTTTAGTCTCTTTTATAACAGTTTTTGACTTAAAGTCTATTTTGTTTGTTAGTAGTATAGCCAAACTTGCTTTCTTTGGGTTACTATTTGCACAGAATATCTTTTTTCATCTTTTCACTTTCAAGCTATATGTGTCCTGAAGTGAGTTTCTGGTAGACAGCATGTACTCAGATATTGTTTTTAATCTATTCTGTCAACCTATGTGTTTTGAAGAGTTTCATGCATTTGCATTTTAGGTAATTACTGATACAGAAGGCCTTGCTATTTTGTTATCTGTTTTCTATATGGCTTATAGCTTTCTTGTTCCTCATTTCTTCCCTTAGTGTCTTCCTTTGTTGTGTTCAGTTGATTTTTGTAGTGAGGTATTTTGATTCTCTTTGTATTTCCTTTTGTGTCTATTCTATAAATATTTTCATAGTGGTTACCATGGGGATTACATATATCCTAAAGTTATAGAAATATTTTAAACTTAAACCAACTTCAATCATTTACAAAAATTCTGCTCCTTTACCATTCCATCCACCCTTCCATTATTGATGTCACACATTATATCATTATATATTGTGTACCCATTAACATATGATTAATAATTATTTTTATACTTTTGTCTTTTAAATTTTATAAGAGAATTTTAAGTGAAATTATGAACCAACATTGCAATAATAAAGACTTTTGTATCTGTTCATGTATTTGCCTTTATTGAAGAACTTTATATTTTCGTATTGCTTTGAGATATTGTCTAGTTTCTTTTCATTCCAATTTGAAGGATTTTTAGCAGTCCTTTTTGACCATGTCTAGTGATAACAAACTCTCTCAGCTTTGTCTTAATCTAGAATGACTTAATTTCTCCCTCATTTTTGAAGGACAGTATTGCCAAATAAAGACCTCTCAGTTAACTCTTTTTTTCCCCAACACTTTAAATGTATCATCCCACTTCCTTCAGCCTACAGCGTTTCTGCTGAAATATCATCTGATAATCTTATTGAAGATAATTTGTACATGACAAATCACTTTTCTTTTGCTGCTTTCATGAATCACTCTTTGTCTTTCTACAGTTTGATTATAATGTTGCATGTGGGTTTGAGTCTCTGGATTTATCATACTTTTTATTCCTTAAGTTTCTTGTATTTATATATCCATGTCATTCCTCAAATTTGGAAAGTTTTGACCATTATTTCTTCACATACACTCTCTGCCGCCTTCTCTCTCTCCTTCTTCTTCTGGGACTCCCATTATGCATATTTTGGCCTACTTGATGGTTTCCCATAAGTCCCTTAGGCTCTGTTCACTTTTCTCAATTTACTATTCTTTTTGCTCATGAGACTTGATAATTTCAAATGACCAGTCTTCAAGTTTGCTGGCTCTTCTGCCTGGTTGATTCTGCTGTCAAACCCCTCTAGTGAGTTTTTCAATTCAGTTACTGTGTTTTTCCACTCCAGATTTTTAAAAATTTCTATCTCTTTGTTGATATTCTCATTTTGTTCATACATTGTTTTCCTCATTTCTTTTAGTTATCTGTCCATGTTTTGCTTTAGCTCTTTGGGCACATTCAAGACAGTCATTTTAATGTCTTTGTCAAGATATTCCACAGTCTCTACTTCTTTAACATTGCTTTCTGGAGATTTATTATGTTCATTTGAGTTGTCCATGCTTCTTATTTCTTTGTATGCCTTGTGATCTTTTGTTGAAAATTGGGCATTTGAAGGGGAGGGATCAAGATGGTGACATAGGAGGTTTCTGAACTTCCTTCTTCCTACAGATGCACCAAATTTACAGCTATACATGGAGCAAGTCTCAGAGAAATCCAAAAACTAGCTGAGTGACTCCTACACATCAGGCAACTGAGACAATACCCACATTGAAACAGGTAGGAAAGGCTGAAACACAGTCTCACAATAAACCCTTGGCACAGTGCAATACAATCAGGAGGGTACCTCCAAGTTCCAGATTCTCCCTGAGGATCAAAGAGTTCATATATTTATATAGCTTGTACAAAGCTGAGATAATCTATGATCC